>NC_134357.1:77322846-77470346 GCF_048569485.1 Anomaloglossus baeobatrachus
TTTCTCTTTTGAAGTAATGGCTTCTTCCTGGCAGAGTGGCATTTCATACCCTGTTGATACAGTACTCGTTTCACTGTGGATAATGACTCAATCTCAATCTTACCAGCTCCGCCAGCATCTTCATAAAGTCTTATGCTTTTGTTCTTGGGTGGATATGCACACGTCTGACCAAAGCACATTCATCTCTGGTACACAGAACCTGTCTCCTTCCTGAGTGATATGATGGATGGACATTCCCATCTTGTTTGTACTTGTGTATAATTGTTTGTACAGATGAACGAGGCACCTTCAGGTATCTGGAAATTGCACCTAAGGATGAACCAGACTTGTGCAAGTCCACAATTGTCTTCCTGATATCTTGCCTGATTTTTTTTTATTTTCCCATGATGCTACACAAAGAAGTAGTGTGTTTGAGGTGTGCATTAAAATACATCCACAGGTGTGTTTCTAATTAACTCAGATGTTGCCAATAAACTTTTCAGAAGCTTCCAAAGACATGACATCATCATATGGGCTGTCCTATATTGTTTAAAGGCATAGTACTCTAAAGGCCCCGTTACACGCAACAAAGTATCTAACGATATATCGCCGGGGTCACGGATTCCGTGACGCACATCCGGCATCGCTAGCGATGCCGTTGCGTGTGACACCAACGAGCGAGTGTTAACGATGGAAAATACTCACCAAATCGTCCATTGTTGACACGTCGTTCGTTTTCAAAAAAATCGTTGATTGTTGAGGACACAGGTTGTTCATCGTTCCCAAGGCAGCACACATCGCTATGTGTGACACTTTGGGAACGACGAACTACAGCTTACCTGTGGCCACCGGCAATGAGGAAGGAAGAAGGTGGGCGGGATGTTACGGCCGCTCATCTCCGCCCCTCCGCTTCTATTGGGCGGCCGCTTTGTGACGCCGCACGAACCGCCCCCTTAGAAAGGAGGCGATTCGCTGGCAATAGCCACGTCACTAGGCAAGTAAGTATGTGTGATGGCTCCTAACGATATTGTGCGCCACGGGCAGCAAATCGCCCATGACGCACAAACGACGGGGGCGGGTGCCATCGCTACCGATGTCACTCCGTGTAAAGCCCCCTTTAGTGTATGTAAAATTTTGACTTTGCAAAAAGTAATAAAAATGCCTTAAAACATTCTCTCTCTCATTATTCTGGCATTTGGTAACTATAAATAATTTTGGTTCCTAATTGACCTAAAACGGGAAAGGTTTATTCTGATTTCATGTCAGATAGTGAGAAAAACATGCAGATGTGTATTTTTAGATAGTGTATGTAAACTTCTGGTTTCAACTGTATATAGAAGTCTCAGTATCACCTACATAGTGTACATACAGTAGTCTATATACATAATACAGGTGATATTGCAAATGCTGTATGTACATTAAGTAGGTGATACTGCGACTGCTGGCAGTATCATATACGTATTGTACATACAGCAGTTGCAGTATCACCTATATCATGTATATAGATCAGTCACACTAGCACATAATGTACATATAGCAGTCTATAGATATTATATAGGTGATATTGCGACTGCTGTATATATTTAAAAAAAAATCATCTTTGAAATCACCCACATCCCTGAGATGGGGGGAGGAAGATGGAGAGCTGCAGCGGGTCCAGAAGTCTAGCATAGGGCAACAACCATTGGGCATGTGGCATCCAGAGGAGTGGGATTCCCAGGAATGATGAGAGAAGAGCGCAAACTACGCCTAAAAAAATTCATTCTGATGCTGGTATAGTCCGTCGTGAGACAGAAAGAGCCCTGTGCACACTGCAGAGTCTGATGTCAGTGCTTTCGCGCTCATGTACTGGGCTCCAACCAGAGTTTTAAAGGGTCAGCTGCCTACTTTGCTGTTCAATGCAGCCAGCCTAATGGGCATTTGCCTGCCTTGGCAGATTGTCAGTTCACACCTGATCCCAGCTGCAAATTTTAATGAGCAGTAAAATTGCAAAATTTAATATTATTATTTTAATTTTATTTTTTTCTTTCCCAAAGAACTATCCAACAATATACATCTATGAAGGTGGAAATAACCCTTTAAATATTTTCTTATGTACAAGAATGTAGTTACTGTACTATAATACTGAATACGTAAAAACAAACACAAACAACTCTTTTCTATAATAAAAGTACACACTTGTATTTCATTTAGAATTCATCTTCACTTCATATATTACTGATACATAAATTATGTTTTCATTACTATAGCCAGTATATATTATTGCATCTAGTAAATTACGAGTGTTCTCTCATCGAAACAGTAGTTAGCTATGTGACCACTAGATGTCAGTGTATGACTATACAGAAATTCCCCAATACAATATATTTTGCCACTAGAAACATACTTTATTATAAAAATTCCTTTTGCATGAACTCTGCTAATATGTAATTGTAACTTTAGCAATATGTCTAAAAAAATAGAAAACAGTACATATTCCAAATAATATTTACATTTTGTTAAATTTTGCAAGTGCAACATTTTGTGTCTCGTATAAAGGAGACCTAATTTCACAGAAATATTGTTTTCATAGTTGCATAGTTACATACGGTAGGTTGAGAAGAGACCTAGGTCCATCTAATTCAACCTTCCTCCACCAATTACATATTTTGTCATTAAATCATTTATAACCGACAATGTTGTGTGCACTGAGAAAATCATTAAGACTTTTTTTAAAAGTTGATATAGTTTCGGCCATTACTACCTCTTGTGGTAGGGAAATTCCACAATCTGACTGCTGTAACTGTAAAGAACCCTTTCCTATTTAGCTGCCGGAATCGCCTTTCCTCCACTTGCAGTGAGTGCCCTCTGGTCCTTAGAATTGTCTTTGGAAGGTTTAAGCCATGTGTCAGTCCTTTCTATTGACCCCACACAGGGCTGCCACTAGGAATTTCAGGGCATCATACCGGCAAAATGTTTGGATCCCCTTGAGACTCCACCCAGGTTCTACCACAGCCCTGCCTCCACCCCTCAAACCTTCCACACTTTCAGACCCATTCTTGGAAAAAAAACGTGTGTGTGTGTGTGTGTGTGTGTGTGTGTGTGTGTGTGTATATATATATATATATATATATATATATATATTTATTTATTTCTATATGTATATATATATATATATTTATGGTGAAGAATCAACAACAAGTGGGACACAATTGTGAAGTTGAACGATATTTATTGATTAATTTAAATTTTTTTAAAAAAATAAGAAAATTGGGGCGTTCAATATTATTCATCCCCTTTACTTTCAGTGCAGCAAACTCACTTCAGAAGTTCATTGAGGATCTCTGAATGATCCAATGTTGTCCTAAATGACTGATGATAATACATATAATCCACCTGTGTGTAATGAGGTCTCCGTATAAATGCCCCTGCTCTGTGATAGTCTCAGTGTTCTGTTTAAAGCACAGAGAGCATCATGAAGACCAAGGAACACAACAGGCAGGTCCGTGATACTGTTGTGGAGAAGTTTAAAGCCGGATTTGGTACAAAACGTTTTCCAAAACTTTAAACAACCCAAGGAGCACTGTGCAAGTGATCATATTGAAATGGAAGGAGTATCATACCACTGCAAATCTACCAAGACTCAGCCGTCCCTCAAAAATTTCATGTCAAACAAGGAGAAGACTGATCAGAGATGCAGCCAACAGGCCCATGATCACTCTGGATGAACTGCAGAGATCTACAGCTGAGGTGGGAGAGTCTGTCCATAGGACAACAATCAGTTGTACACTACACAAATCTGGCCTTTATGGAAGAGTGGCAAGAAGAAAGCCATTTCCCAAAGATATCCATAAAAATTGTTGTTTAAAGTTTGCCACAAGCCACCTGGGAGACACACCAAGCATGTGGAAGAAGGTGCTCTGGTCAGAGGAAGCCAAAATCGAAATATATGGGCACAATGCCAAAATGATATGTTTGGCGTAAAAGCAACACAGCTCATCACCCTGAACACACTATCCCCACTGTCAAACATGGTGGTGGCAGCATCACGGTTTGGGCTTGCTTTGCTTCAGCATGGACAGGGAAGATGGTTAAAATTGATGGGAAGATAGATGGAGCCAAATCGTACAGGACCATTCTTGAAGAAAACCTGTTGGAGTCTGCAAAAGACCTGAGACTGGGACAGAGATTTGTCTTTGAACAAGACAATATTCCCAAACATAAAGCAAAATCTACAATGGAATGGTTCACAAATAAACGTATCCACATGTTAGAATGGCCAAGTCACAGTCCAGACCTGAATCCAATCGAGAATCTGTGGAAAGAGCTGAAAACTGCTGTTCACAAACGCTCTCCATCCAACCTCACTCAGCCCGAGTTGTTTGAAAAGGAAGAATGGGCAATAATTTCAGTCTTTCGATGTACAAAAATGATAGACGCATACCCCAAGCGACTTGCAGCTGTAATCACAGCAAAAGGTGGCGCTACAAATTATTAACTTAAATGGGTCGAATAATATTGCACGCCCCAATTTTCAGTTTCTTATTTTTTACAAAAATTTAAAATAAGCAATAAATTTCGTTCACCTTCACAATTGTGTCCCACTTGTTGTTGATTCTTCACCATAAAATTTAAAATTTTTATCTTTATGTTTGAAGCCTGAAATGTGGGAAAAGGTTGAAAAATTCAAAGTGGGCTGAATACTTTCACAAGGCACTGTATGTGTAGGTACATACACAAATACAAACGCACCCTTGAAGTTGTTCCAGAAAAGGAAGTAATTCCCTATGAAAATTGATAATACACCTCCTACACCGCCTCTCTCCATAATATACTCTCTCTACACCACCCCTCTCCATAATATCTCTGCCACACTGCCCCATGTATAATATCTTCACACACTGCCCCTCTGTATAATATACCCACACACACACTGCCCATCTGTATAATTAATTCCCGTATAATGTCCCCCTCCTGGATTTTGTCCCCTTCATGGTATATATGTCCTACTTGTATATATGTCCCTTTCCAGGGCCCCTCCTGGTGTATATATATCCCCTTCCTGGGCACATTCTGGTATAATGTCCTTATCCTGGTTTTTGCCCCCTTCCTGGTATATATGTCCTCCTTCTTGTATATGTCCCTTTTCTGGGCCTCTCCTCATATATTTGTCTGCCACAAAAATAACAAAAAAACCCAACATTTTACTCACCCTCTCAGGCACCCATGTCACGCAGCATCCTCGGCGATGCATTTCAGCTGGATGTGCAGCCTCTGACGCGCATACAGCTGAAGCAAGGAAGGGACTGGGGACGGCAGGACCCCCGCACCACCCCGGCAATCTTCAACTCCCGGATCACCTACCTTTCCTTTCATGATGCAGTGTCCTCCCCACCTCCACGTTGCCAGCATCTGTTATGAGAGGATCATAGAGTGATGACCTCATCACGCTGCTGCATGCTGCTCTGCTCCACTCACCTTTTTTCCAGCTACGTGGATAAATTAAATGCGATACCCTAGAAGGGCTTCGCATGCAATTTAGCTGTGTGTGCAGTGGCTGAAGCAACACGGCTGGGCCCGTCTGTTGTGGCTGTAACTTTGGCCGGTGAAGAGTCTAGCAAACCTGGTGATAGATTTCCTTTAAAAGGCCATTAACAGCACAACTCATGTATATTGACCAACGCAGGGTTTCACCCTTCAAGCATTGTTTTTGCATATGATCTGGACATAGCCAGAACCTTTTATTGTAGCTTTCCTGACGTTTTTTTCTCTATACTCCTATATTTTTCCACTATGTTAGGAATACATTTTTGTTTCTGGCTTAATTTACTTTTCAAATAATTCATTTTTTTTTTACTTGATATAACTAAAGCCCGCTTTACACGCTGCAATGTATCTTACGTTGTGTCGGCGGGGTCACGTCGTAAGTGACGCACATCCGGCATCGTAAGGTACATTGCAGTGTGTGACAGCTACGTGCGATTGCGATTGAACGGTAAAATGTTCATCGCATACACATCGTACCTCTCTCTAGAATTGCACGTCAGATTGTTCATCGTACCCGGGGTAGCGCACATCGCAGCGTGTGACACCCCGGGAACGATGAACAGATCTTACCTGCGTCCTGCGGCTCCCGGCCGGTAATGCGGAAGGAAGGAGGTGGGTGGGATGTTTACGTCCCGCTCAGCTCCGCCCCTCCGCATCTATTGGCCGGCTGCCGCGTGATGTCGATGTGACGCCGAACGTCCCTCCCACTCCAGGAAGTGGACGTTCGCCGCCCACATCGAGGTCGTATGGACGGGTAAGTATGTGTGACGGGGGTTACTCGATTGTGCGGCACGTTCAACAAATTGAACGTGCTACACATACGATGGGGGTGTTGCAAATCGCATACAATATCGTATGTGAGATTGCAACGTGTAAAGCAGGCTTAACGCTAGACCTTAGAGATTATAGCACTACATCAATTGTTGTAGTAAGTTCTTCTGTGCATCCCTGAATAGCAGGCGGGCAGTTAACCAGCCACTCCTAGAAGAGGTACAATAGTAAGAATCATCCGTAAAAGATGCAACACAAAGAAGCAGCTACTTTCTGAGAATGAGGGCAGTCAGCACCCCAATAAGAGCCACGTACAGTTTCACGCAATCTGGCTGCCGATGCAACTGAAACCCTCTCCAAAAGAGCCAACTCTTGAGATAAGAGAATTCATTTGCAGGCCTCCGGTCCAGTGGACAGGTAATTGCTGGGAAAGAGGCCTGCAAATATCCGTTCTCCTCTTATCTGCCATCATTGATCTTTTGTTTAGCCTTCCAAATAATAGTTCACTAAAAACAGACGGATTGTCCATTACTAATGTACAAGATCAGCAGCTGCTCTACAGTGCCATAAACTGCCCAATAGGTGTAGCTATATTTGTGTTTTTTCCAGGTGACTACAAGCTCGTCTGTGCGACATTCCGACTGCTCAAACTCCCGAAAGTTACTGTAAAAGAAAATTATCTGGCCGTGTACAAAGCTGGCATTGCTTGTTAGGAAACAAAAAAAAAAATAGTTTGATGCAAATTTCTCATTTAAAGGGAACCTGTCAGGTGCAATATGCATCCAGAACCACGAGCAGTTCTGGGTGTGTGCCGCCCCCGTGCCAGCAGCCGGCGCTGCTCGGATCCGGATCTACGGTACGGCTCGAGGGATCCTGCTGGACCCAGGGGTCGCGCGGACACTCCGACTAAAAGGGGACGTATTTGTACGGGGATGATAGTAAACTGTCTGTGACGCCACCCACGGTGTGTGGTGAGATGTGGCACCACCGCTGCTGTTGTGGGACACCCGGGGCGATGGGATGGCAGTTTGTTGTTAACCCCACCGTGGGTAGGGATGGTGGCCCCGGGACCCGGTGACTTGGTGCAGGGGACGGTGATGGAAGGGACCGGTGTGCCTGGTCAGACCAGGGAGTCTCAGCTTACTCACGATTAAAGAAGTCAGACAAGTCCTTTGGTTAACCAAGGTGATGATGGCCGGCCGCCGTGGCCGGGTGTATTTTGGTCCCCCACCCGGCTGGTGGTCCGTATCTCTTCCCTCTGCACTGTGCTATAGTGTTGTGGACTTCCCGGTCTGAAACTCGGGATTCCGCTCCCGGTAATACTGTTGGGAACCGTGCCAACTGACGATGACCCGTGGGATCTACAGGCTCTGACGGATGCCCTATCCCTCTCTGTGGGTGGTTGTCTCTTTTCGGGACTTAGGTTGGGACAGGACCTATAATCCTGCCCTCAATCGGTTAATTAGCTAGGCTGTTGGTTCCGGTCCTGATTTCAGGGTCCGAGTACCCCATCTGTGCACGGTTTCCGGTCGGGTCTCCGATCTCGGTACCGGCGGGCTCCAACCCTGTCCCGGTCCACCTCGTATCTGCCGAGCCGTCTTCCTGTCTCCTGCTAGCTACGGGTCCACCATCTGCCACCTAGCCAATGTGTCCGGGCTCCGACCCTGACACCTGTCAGTTCAGCCTCAGGCCTATAGCAGAGGCCTGGACTTCACTCCACTTCACTCAACAACTGCTAACTCTCCACTACTACTTTCCTGCCCCGGGCTCTCCAGACCCCTAGGTGGGCGTTGTCTTCCGTCTGGTTCCCACCCACTGGTGTGCCTGTCTTTCCCTGGGGGAGGTGACTAGGGTTTTCTGATTGGCTGTGTGTAACCTAGGTGGGGGAAGGTGTTATGCGGGGGCCTATGTGTGACTACCTGCAGTGTCAGGGTGTCACAGGTGCATATTGCTAATACCTGCCTAAGGGGTACTTTGCACGCTGCGACATCGCTAGCCGATTGTAGCGATGCCGAGCGCGATAGTCCCCTCCCCCGTCGCAGATGTGATATCTTGTGATAGCTGCCGTAGCGAACATTATTGCTACGGCAGCTTCACACGCACTTACCTGCCCTGCGACGTCGCTCTGGCCGGCGACCCGCCTCTTTCCTAAGGCTGGTTTTCAGCCACTAAGCATGCAGGGATTGTCTGCCAATCACAGTAATGTCATAGCCATATTAACTTCTGGCATTACTGTGATTGGCTGGCTACATCGGATCTATATAAGACCCGGGGATGCGACACTTGGCACACTCTACCCTGGAAACTGTGTAGGGAGAGCTGCTGAAGATGGGATAATGTATTAATTTAGCATTAAAGGCATTTAGACAGGGATTATTTCCGTACAGTAATTACTGCTGCACTCTAAAACCAAAAGTCTTTTTCAGAGCTACATATATTCTATTCCTTATTAATATTGATCTTAGATGCATTTAGTGTACAGAGAGTTACTTGAGAAGGGTGACACGAGTTTGTCAGGGGTGGCAGACAGTCCTGTGGTGTCCTGCAATAGAAGGTCACAGTGTTTGGATGTGCAAAATTCTCCCTGACATTATATTATTATTTTTCCTGCTGTTAATATTCAATGTACTAGGTGTCTCCTCTGCTGGGTTTTAATCCTTTTCCCTTTAGGACCCTGAGGAGCTCCTCTTCCCTCCAGCTGCTAATCATCTGTATTTCGCCTTGGTTTTAAATGCTCTCATTTTCCACGGATTTGTGTTGGTGATATTCAGTTCCTTAACAAACTCTGGATGCAAGCAGGCGGCTTGCACCCATCTGTAGGATCGTTGCTGTTCTTTGCTGAACTTATTCTTGAGGCATCTGGAGATAAGTTGTTCATGCGCTTTCCCCCTGTGCTCCCTGTGTCTTCTTTAGTGTTTAGTGAGAGTGACAAAGAGCTCATCCCACCCGTTTACTATCTAGGGCCCAGCTCTAGGGTCATCCTAGGGTCAGGTATGTGGCTCGGTGTATAGGTGGGGAATCTATATAGGGTGGTGAAGGACACCAGGAGCTAGCAGTAGCTTTGTTCAGGGGTCACCATCTTCCCTTTCCGTAGACGTAAGGTTTTCCTTCCCTTTCGCCATTCGCTTGGTACTCCCTCATACCTAGCGTGACAAAGGGTCAGTGTAATAGTTTAACTTTTAAAGGCATATAGGCAGTGATTATTGCCTTACTGCACCCACCCGGCGCCGCACACACACATGTACTTCGCTACTGGGTCCAGATCAGGTATCATCTATTGATCACCGTCTGGTACACTTTGCACCTTGATATTGATCCACACATAATATTCTAACACTTAGATGGTGACCACCGTTTTAATTGAGTCCTATGACTATACTATCTAGGAATATAGATTCCCTGAGTACACATGTAATGGGATCAACCATTCAGACTGCATCATCAATGTAGAAATGGATTTGAACATTGCTTCAGCACTTGCCCACAAGGCGGCAGTGTCAGACTGTGCAATCACAGACACAGAGGTGGGAAATCCCCTACAGCTCGTGTGTTTTAACCAGGAAGAAAAAGAGCGGCAAGTGTGTACAGGCCCGGAGCTCAGCCAGGACAGAGCTACGTGTGGTCTCCCTGAACAGAGGGCTCTTTTGCAACCGGATTCTTGGAAGAATCACCCTGTGGAAGTGGTTTCTGCCATCCCCGGTCTGCAGGACTTTGTTTTCACTGAGGATCTAACCGGACTGCAGAGCATCGCGCCCGGAGTGCATATCCAGGGGCTGTGACAACTTGACTGCAGAGCATCGCACCCTGAGTGCAAGTGCAGGGGCCGTTACTGACACAAGGGAGCCATCCGTACAACCGTGACCTCCTTTTTTCTGCTCGGTGTGCCCCGGGACTAAGAGACTGACTAGAATCCGTTACCAGCAGGAGAAGATCAAAGGAGAAGACCGAGGAGCTGCATCCCTTCAGCGCTGCACCGGGACCCATCATCGTGAGACTCCAGGCCTGCGACGTGGGAGCGGCATCTTCTTCTGGGATAGACTGGTACGTGATTGTAGGGAAATTTAGGGAAAGTTGCCGCCATTTCTTTGTTTTTTTCTCTTTTCTTTTTTCCTTGCTGCGTACCCGGAAGGAGTGAAGATCCGGGGACTCCACCATACACATGTGCGCAGATAGTTCGGTTGACTGTGTTATAAATATGTTTCATAGTAAAGAAATGTTACTACCGGTAAAATCTGAGTATGGGGATTTTGTTGGAATAGAGCATACACACACACCCGCGGCCCTACCACCGGTCGCTTCATGTGGCGTAGTCGGCAGGATGTGTGACCAACAAAATCATCCCCCGGTAGTAACTTATAACCGGACAGCTCCCCCGACGTCTATTGTCAATCAGGTGAGAAAGTTTAACGGACGGAACTATCCTGTAACTGAATGGACTGAACAACTTAAGATAGTGGGGGAAATGTATAACACTGATCCTAAGACCTTAGCAGAAATGGCCATGCTAACATTAGAGGGGGAAGCGTGGACGACAGTCAGGCTGGAGACGGTTAGGGGCCAGCGTACGTTGGATGACTTGGTGCGGGTGCTGGAGAACACCTATGGGCCGACCACATATGCGGGAACATTGCGCTATATGTTCTTCCGGCATACTCAGCTCAAGTCGGAGGACATTCCTCAATATGCCAATGCCCTTCAAGTGCTGCTAGAACAAGCCTGTAGAAAAGAAGAACAGATAGCTAGTACGGGTGCCCGTGACCTGGTGTTGAGAGATCAGTTCGTGACCGGATTGAGAGACCCGTACCTTAACCGCTCATTGCAAGATCTACTCCGGATAAATCCGGCCTTTACGTTCGCTGAGGTCAAACAAGAAGCTATAGAACGTTCAAGGGGACCTGTCGTGGAGACACAGACATATACCGCGGCTTGCAGGTCCATATCTGGTATCGGGACTCCGAACAGCGACACGGAAGAACTGAAGCAGATGGTGGCAGAGTTGCAGAAACAGGTGTTACAGCTCACCCTAGACCAACAGGCGGGCCGGCAAGCAAGACAACAACCCAGCCGGCCGATGGGAAGATGCTGGACATGCGGCGACCCCTGCCATAGAGCAAACCGTTGCCCCCAGAACTTTCAAGTTCATCCACGGTCCGATCTACCAGAACCAGCAAGTCATGTCTCACAACAGCGGCCGCCTTTAAACTAGACGCCCCTGCCAAAGAGGCTCACTCGGCAGGGGAGGCCAAGGAGAGGGATGTGGGAAAACAGAGCCAGCCACGGATGTGAACGTTGCTTACCGCAACCCGGGGGTTTTACTCGCTTGCAGCGGTGCAGGGTAGCTTAGGCATACACAGGCAACACAGTCTCTCTCAAAAATGCAGCAGTTTATTAGTAACCAACATAAACTGCCCTTCCAAAACACAATGAAGCCTCTCCTGGCTTAAAGGAAAATATAACATCCACATACCGTGGGCTTCCAGTCCAATTAAGTGTCCATAGTGGATTCTCCACACTCTGGCTCCAGCCAGCGAACACAAGTCACTGTGGTTGCTTCCTGCAGCCTCCAGCCCTCTCCAGCCAGGCTGCAGTATTTTCCCCAGTCATCACCGGGACTGATTTCCAGGAGTCTCTCTTCAGTCTTGACACAGACTGAGATCTCCAGCACACATCCTCCATGTGCAGCACTCTCAGGCTTCCCCCTGTTTCTAAAACTAACAGTCTCTTAAAACCCAACCAGATACACCCACAGGTGGAGGTATGTGATTCTCCAGCTCTGTCCATCACACTGGTCACAGTTTAAAGGGAACCTAACCCTTAATTACAACCCAAGTTCTGTGGAACTACAAGTCCCACAGTCACACCTTCAGTTCAATATCACAGGGGGATCCTTCTCCACTGCGACCATCCACAACATTGGTGGTCGCTACCTCACAGGAGCAAACTTGCATCCAATAGCCCCACCCTGGAAGTATTACTGGAAGGGATCGCCGTACAAGGGTTAATGGATACTGGGTCTCAGGTATCCACCATCTCCGAGCAGTTCTACGAAGAATGTCTAAAGCCGCGGGTTGCCTATGACCCTGATACCGCCATCAAGATCAAAGCAGCCAATGATCTACCCATTCCGGTGACGGGAGTTGCCTGGATGAACACCGAAATCTGTGGCCAAGATCTCGGGAAGAGAGGGATAATCGTGGTCAGGAAAGGCTTTGGATCAGAAACGCCCATGATTATTGGGATGAACATCTTGAAAGACCTGAATCTGGTGTTGTTTACCAAGAGGGGGCCCAAGTACTGGCAAGAAGGGACCGCACATAGGGCCACCCGCCGTGCCTTTCAGCAAGTGGTCCGGACCTGCAACCTCCAGCGAATGACCGAAGAACAACTGCCACTGGCCACGATCACCGTACCCCGCCATACTAGGATCACCTTACCGGCTGGGAAAGAGACAGTTATCTCACTACTAGTGATGAGCGAGTACTAAAAAGCTCGGGTGCTCGAAGCTCGGGCCGAGCCTCCCAAGATACTCGTGTACTCGGGCCGAGCAACGAGCCCAATGTTATCCTATGGGAGACCCGAGTATTTTTGTGAAATGACCCCCCGGCAGCATGGAGAAACCCTAAAAATGGCACAAAAGTCTCAGAAGAGTGCTCAAATGACATGGCAACAGCATGGGGAAGACCCCTTGAAGCATTTATCACTCAAAAGTCACAGCTGTGAACAATTTTGTCCGCGTTTTACGCCATTTTTACGGACTCACCAGAAAACCTTCCAAAATGACCCCAAAATGTTTTTTCATGGCGGAAATGTTAAGGGCACATACCCAATAGTGAGATAGAGCTGGTGTATGTTACTTTTTGAGATTAATACATGAAAGATTTTACGTGAAAACATTGTGTGGCACTCCGATGTCCCTGAGAAGAGACGTACATGAAGGCCTCTTGAGTCTAATGTGCCCATTTTGAGGAAGTGAGTCTTTGTAGTATTTTCCTTTGCCAGGGCAGCCAAAAATTGGGAGGCTCCACGTTGTCCCTGGATAGAGACGTGCATGAGGGCCTGTAAACCTGAAGTGCCCATTGTAAGGAAGTGGGTGTATTATATTATAGCCCTTAGGCAGGGCAGCCAAAAATTGGGAGGCTCCACATTGTCCCTGGATAGAGACGTGCATGATGGCCTGTAAACCTGAAGTGCCCATTGTAAGGAAGTGGGTCTATTGTAGTATAGCCCTTAGGCAGGGCAGCCAAAAATTGGGAGGCTCCACGTTGTCCCTGGATAGAGACGTGCATGAGGGCCTGTAAACCTGAAGTGCCCATTGTAAGGAAGTGGGTCTATTGTAGTATAGCCCTTAGGCAGGGCAGCCAAAAATTGGGAGGCTCCACGTTGTCCCTGGATAGAGACGTGCATGAGGGCCTGTAAACCTGAAGTGCCCATTGTAAGGAAGTGGGTGTATTATAGTATAGCCCTTAGGCAGGGCAGCCAAAAATTGGGAGGCTCCACGTTGTCCCTGGATAGAGACGTGCATGAGGGCCTGTAAACCTGAAGTGCCCATTGTAAGGAAGTGGGTCTATTGTAGTATAGCCCTTAGGCAGGGCAGCCAAAAATTTGGAGGCTCCACGTTGTCCCTGGATAGAGACGTGCATGAGGGCCTGTAAACCTGAAGTGCCCATTGTAAGGAAGTGGGTCTATTGTAGTATAGCCCTTAGGCAGGGCAGCCAAAAATTGGGAGGCTCCACGTTGTCCCTGGATAGAGACGTGCATGAGGGCCTGTAAACCTGAAGTGCCCATTGTAAGGAAGTGGGTGTATTATAGTATAGCCCTTAGGCAGGGCAGCCAAAAATTGGGAGGCTCCACGTTGTCCCTGGATAGAGACGTGCATGAGGGCCTGTAAACCTGAAGTGCCCATTGTAAGGAAGTGGGTCTATTGTAGTATAGCCCTTAGGCAGGGCAGCCAAAAATTGGGAGGCTCCACGTTGTCCCTGGATAGAGACGTGCATGAGGGCCTGTAAACCTGAAGTGCCCATTGTAAGGAAGTGGGTGTATTATAGTATAGCCCTTAGGCAGGGCAGCCAAAAATTGGGAGGCTCCACGTTGTCCCTGGATAGAGACCTGTTAGGTTCTTAGTGCCTCCGTGCTTGCATTTAAAAACCGCACGTGTGTGCCTGTTGGTGGCAGCTTTCCGCTGCATTTGTGTGAGTTTTGCAAAAACTTGGATATAACGCACAAGTCTAGTGAATACACATAAGCACAGCATTGCAAAATGCGCAAGGGCGTTGTCAACGAACAAGGAAGTGGACGTGATGGTGGTGCAGGCAGAGACCGAGGTTGTGTGCAAGCTCTAATTTCGCCACAACAAAGGGCCACATCTAGTCGCTCGCACGTCCTGTCCCAAATTCTTGGGGACCGCAGCAGTACACCGCTCTTGAACCAAGACCAGTGTCATCAGGTTGTTAGTTGGATAGCGGATAATGCTTCCAGTCAGATTGGCACCACCACAAACACTCTGTCTTCCACACGGTCAAGTGTCAGTAGCCGTGATACTGCACCGCACATTTCAGAACCTGATCCTCCTTCCTACCACCAGGCCGAGTACACGTCCACGGACATTACTGATCCCACACTTGGACACTCGGAAGAGCTGTTCGTTCACGTTTCCATTCACAAATTCTGGCCTCTCGCCAGCTCCTGTTGAAGTGGGCCATGACGAGATTGTATGTACAGATGCCCAAATATTTGAGCAGCCACGTTCTCACGAAGTTGGCAACGTGTCTCAACAAGGGGTGGACGATGATGAGACACAATTGTCAGGAAGTCAGGAGGAGGAGCAGGGTGCGGAAGAGGAAGACGACGTGGTGGATGATCCAGTAACTGACCCAACCTGGCAGGAGGATATGCAGAGCGAGGACAGCAGTGCACAGGGGGAGGGAGGCGTAGCATCACAACAGGCAGTAAGAAGCAGAGTGGTGGCCCCAGGCAGACGTCAGGCAACTGTTCCCCGGAACAACACGACACAAGGTGCCTGTACAAATGTTAGGTCTTCCCGAGTCTGGCTGTAATACTATTGTATGTATTGAGGATTTCGATTGCGTTAGGGCAATGACAACCAGAGACGAGTTCTTGGTGCAAGACGTTTATAATATGCAACCAGCAAATATGTACATAAACGGAACAAAAACACAGTAGAACATAAATACAGGAAATACCTTCCAGGGACTGAGCGAAAGGGAATTCCCGGGACCGCGCACCGGACTCCCCCAGGGAGACCACCAAGAGCGAACCCCTATACAGGGACTGTCTGGCAATCACCCCAGAAGCCCTAAATGCGCAGCAGCCGGGACACAAAAGGGCAATAGGTAAGTCCAAAAATGTCCGTACGTGATGTGAGTCCAGAGTGGTATTAAACGGAAGGAACCGGACAGAAGTGCCGACCAAAGACGGCAAACGGAGTCCAGGCACAGCTAGATGATACCAGATGAAGTCCAGAGTCGGTGTCGGTTGTTTTCCAAGAGGATCCGAATAACAATCAAGAACCAAAAGCAGCAGGGCAGGAGCACACAGGAAGCAGTATACTCAGGCACTGGACTAAGCTTTAGGGGCGGCTTTTAAACAGATGGACAGGAAGTAGGGCAACAGAACAGAAAACTCCATGTTAACAAAGGGCAAGCTCTTTCAAAAGAAAACTGGAAAACCCGGAACTCTGACACTGGCAGTTTTTTAAGTTGGCTCCAGATGATTCTAAAAAGGCCATTTGCAACACCTGCCATGCCAGCATCAGCAAGGGTACCAAAACTAGCAGCCTGACCACCACCAGCATGATCAGGCACATGTCAGCCAAGCACCCGACTTTGTGGGAAGTACAACAGAGTCGAGGAGCAGTGCTTGCTGATGTCACTGCTACGTCTTCGCTGGTTGTGCATGCGAGCCAATCCCCTGTCCATGCTGCCTGCGAACAAGCCTCCTCCACTCCTGCACCTGCAGTTGCCTACGCAGAAAGAACACCATCATCAAGCACGTCCTTGTCCCAGCGCAACGTTCAGTTATCCATTCAGCAAACCTTTGAACGCAGGCGCAAATACACTGCCAACACCCCACATGCCACAGTTCTAAATGCTAACATTTCGCGACTGCTTGCGCTGGAAATGTTGCCTTTTAGGCTGGTTGAGACAGAAGCATTCCGCGACCTGATGGTGGCAGCTGTCCCACGTTACTCGGTCCACAGCCGCCACTATTTCTCCCGGTGTGCCGTCCCCGCATTGCATAACTAACCACGTGTCACAAAACATCACACGTGCCCTGAACAACGCTGTTTCAGCCAAAGTCCACCTAACCACAGACACGTGGACAAGTGCATGTGGGCAAGGCCGCTACATCTCGTTGACGTCACACTGGGTTAATATTGTGCAAGCTGGGACCCAGTCTGAGCGAGGGACGGAACACGTCCTTCACACACCAAGTTTTGCAGGCCCTACCTCAGTCAGGGTTTCACACACACTCTACAGCTCCGGAATGTCATGCTCCTCAGCCTCCTCCTCCTCCTGCGCATCCTGATCCACTTTACCCTCCACACCAGTCCCAAGCTGGAAGTGTCGCGGGCGGAGGAGGGGACGGTGCGCTCTCCCACTGCTCGGGTCCGGCTGACGCAGCTCTACGGCTGCTGCTGCTCGTTGGCTCGAGCGATGGCCGGATCCCGGGGACTCGAGCGGCGCTACTCGCCCGTGAGTGAAAAGGGGTGGTTTGGGTTTTGGGGATATTGTCCGTGACGCCACCCACGGTTGTGGTGATTGTGTGGACACCACCGCTGCTCTGGACGGGGATCCCGGGAGCCTGTGACAGGGAGCAGCTTTGTTGTTATTTCTCCCCTCCGTGGGTAGGGGGGTTGGTTGTCCCGGGGCCTGGTGATGGGGTAGAGATGGATGACAGGCGGGTTGCGGGGCCTGATGAAGTGCAGGGTCGCAGGGGCAGCGCTGTGCCGCACGGCACGGAGGTACTCACTCAGCCCAATGATGATGACACAGTTCACGGTAAAACAAGTGGCTGGATGGACGGGTCACTCGGACGGCTGCGGTTGTTCCTCCCTGCAGGTTAGTGATGACTGTCTCTCCCTGCACCTAAGTTAAGTGTTGGTAGTGATGGTTTCCCAACGGTAACCCGCTCCCTGACCTGGATATGGGCCGGAGGAGCCCCTTTTGCCCACAGGCGATGGCACTGGGAGACGGTTGCCCTTGGCGGTGGCTGTGTCTCCCCTTCACGGTTGTACGGTTGCCTTCTATCTGGACTTGGCTGTTTGGAAACCCTGAGGTCCCCTTCACTAACGGATTTGGCAAATTCACGGCGACACCAAGCCTTGCCGGGATCCGAAAGTCCTCTGCCAATGGTGCTGGCTTCTCTTTGTATACCGGTCCGGTACGGCCGGGTCACCACCCGTCCACGGTCCTTACGGCAGACTCCAATCGGCCTCCACTGCAGACGGTCACCACATCCTGCCAACCTTGCTGTCCTGTCCAGGCCACACACCCGGACCAACTTCAGGCTCTTTGCTGTCACTTTTCTCCTCTCTACTACTTTCCTCCTTCCACTTCCTTAGCTTAACTCTCACTGCCTGTGTTTTCCCTCCTCCTCGGTGGGTGGAGACCAACCGCCTGGCTCCACACCCTGGTGTGGACAACAGCCCCTGGGGAAGGCAACAAGGATTTTGTGTTTTGACTATGATATGCCTGCAGGGAGTGTGGGGTGTTTAAGTGTTGTGCTCTGTGGCCCCTGGCTTGTCCAGGGCGACACAGAAGCACTGCAGCACTGCCTCGGCGAAGCGGCAACAGGCAGTGCTGAAGCTAATCTGCATAGGTGACAAACCCCACAATGCAGAAGAGGTGTGGACAGCTCTGAAACAGCAGGCAGATCACTGGCTCACAACTCTGAACCTAAAGCCAGGAAAGGTCGTGTGTGACAATGGCCGGAACCTGGTGGCGGCTTTGAGGCGAGGCCAGCTGACACATGTTCCATGCGTGGCCCATGTGCTCAACCTCGTGGTTCAGCGGTTTCTAAAGTCATACTCAGAGCTGTCTGATCTGCTGGTAAAAGTTCGCCGCCTGTCTGCACATTTTCGAAAGTCACCTACTGCTTCAGCCGGCCTTGCCGGCTTAAGACGCTGTTTGCATCTTCCGGCACACAGACTGGTGTGTGATGTCCCCACGCGTTGGAATTCAACTCTGCACAAGTTGGTCAGGATATGTGAGCAGAAGAGGGCAGTTGTTGAGTACCTGCATCACCTAAGCCGTCGGGAAATGGGTCAAACTCCACACATAACACCTGAGGAGTGGAGATGGATGTCCGACCTATGCACCATCCGCCAAAACTTTGAGGACTCCACCAAGATGGTGAGCGGCGATGACGACATTATTAGCGTCACCATACCGCTTCTCTGCCTTCTAAAATGGTCTCTGCTCAAAAAACAACCATGATGCATTGCAGGCGGAGCGCGATGAGTTTGAGCAAGAAACAGTAGTGGGTGTGGGTGATGATAACACACAGCCCAGCCTCGTCTCATCACAACGTGCAGTGGAGGACTATGACGAGGAGGAGGATGAAGACATGGAGCAACTCTCTGGCCAAATTGAGGATATGACATGCAGTCATATCCTCGGTTCAGCGTGGCTGGCCAGAGGACAGGGTAGATGATGAGGAGGAGGAGGAGGAGGACAGCATGTTCAGTCATCGTGTTGGTCAGGATACTGAAGTGATGGCTGTTAAGAGTCTGGCACACATGGCTGACTTTATGGTAAGCTGCCTGTCTCGTGACCCTCGCGTTAAGAACATCTTGGCCGACAATCATTACTGGTTGGTAACACTGTTAGACCCACGCTAAAAGGAGAACTTTATGTCTCTTATTCCCGAGGCGGAGAGGTCAGGCAAAATGCAGCAGTTCCAGAAGGCCATAGTCACGGAAGTAGGCAAAGCATTCCCCTCACAAAACGCTAGCGGCATAGGTCATGAATCAGTGGACAACCGAGGCGTACAGCCGAGAGAGGCACAAGTCCAATCCGCCAGAGGTAGGGGAACAGTCTTTAAGATGTGGGACAGTTTTCTCAGCCCCTCACGTACCACAGCCCCTGAGGTGCGGGGTAGTGCCACAAGAAATCCTAAGTTTGCCCAGATGCTGAAGGAGTACCTTGCAGATCGAACAACTGTACTCCGACATTCCTCTGTGCCTTACAATTATTGGGTATCCAAGCTGGACACGTGGCATGAATTGGCTCTCTACGCCTTGGAAGGCCTGGCCTGCCCTGCTGCTAGCGTTTTGTCAGAGCGTGTTTTTAGTGCCGCAGGTGGAATCATTACAGATAAACGCACCCGCCTGTCAACTGAAAATGCTGACAGGCTGACTCTGATCAAGATGAACAAGGGTTGGATTGGGCCAGACTTCACCACACCACCAGCAAATGAGAGCGGAATTTAAAGTTTGCCATGTACCTCCACTCACCCATGGGTACACACTTCTGGACTTTGGATAATCGCTGGACTGCTCCTCCTTCTCCTCATGCGCCACCATGATGATGACCGTTACAAATTGCAATACTTAGGCCTTTGTTTCAGGTATACCCCCAGTGGTAAATTTTTTCGCCCATTCTTTGCAGAATGGACATTACAACGACAGGAGACCCGCTCCTTTGCAATGGGAACAATGTTTTGAGGCCCTCATGCACGTCTCTACCCAGGGACAACGTGGAGCCTCCCAATTTTTGGCTGCCCTGCCTAAGGGGTGCTTCACACACAGCGAGCTCGCTGCCGAGATCGCTGCTGAGTCACGCTTTTTGTGACGCAGCAGTGACCTCATTAGCGATCTCGCTGTGTGTGACAATGAGCAGCGATCTGGCCCCTGCTGCGAGATCGCTGCTCGTTACACACAGCCCTGGTTCGTTTTCTTCAAAGCCGCTCTCCTGCTGTGACACACAGATCGCTGTGTGTGACAGCAAGAGAGCGACAAATGAAGCGAGCAGGGAGCAGGAGCCGGCGTCTGACAGCTGAGGTAAGCTGTATCCAAGATAAACATCGGGTAACCAAGGTGGTTACCCGATATTTACCTTAGTTACCAGCCTCTGCAGCTCTCACGCTGCCAGTGCCGGCTCCGGCTCTCTGCACATGTAGCTGCTGTACACATCGGGTTAATTAACCCGATGTGTACAGCAGCTAGGAGAGCAAGGAGCCAGCGCTAAGCAGTGTGCGCGGCTCCCTGCTCTCTGCACATGTAGCTGCATTACACATCGGGTTAATTAACCCGATGTGTACTGTAGCTAGGAGAGCAAGGAGCCAGCGCTCAGTGTGCGCGGCTCCCTGCTCCCTGCTCACACTGGTAACTAATGTAAACATCGGGTAACCATACCCGATGATTACCTTAGTTACCAGTCTCCGCAGCTTCCAGACGGCGGCTCCGTGCAAGCGCAGCGTCGCTTGCACGTCGCTGCTGGCTGGGGGCTGTTCACTGGTCGCTGGTGAGATCTGCCTGTTTGACAGCTCACCAGCGACCATGTAGCGATGCAGCAGCGATCCTGACCAGGTCAGATCGCTGGTCAGATCGCTGCTGCATCGCTAAGTGTGAAGGTACCCTTAGGGCTATACTACAATAGACCCACTTCCTTCCAATGGGCACTTCAGGTTTACAGGCCCTCATGCACGTCTCTATCCAGGGACAACGTGGAGCCTCCCAATTTTTGGCTGCCCTGCCTAAGGGCTATACTACAATAGACCCACTTACTTACAATGGGCACTTCATGTTTACAGGCCATCATGCACGTCTCTATCCAGGGACAATATGGAGCCTGACGCTGCCACCGACTGCCACACACGTGCTGTTTTTAAATGCAAGCACGGACGCAATAACAACCTAACTGGTTTTTAGGAGCGACAATTACTGAGAAGTCTGACACTATCAGACACTGCTGACTGACGTGTATTATACACTAGACTTGTGCGTTATATAATAGTTTGTGCAAAACGCGCACCTGTACCCTGCCACCGACTGCCACACACGTGCTGTTTTTAAATGCAAGCACGGACGCAATAAGAACCTAACTGGTTTTTAGGAGCGACAATTACTGAGAAGTCTGACACTATCAGACACTGCTGACTGACGTGTATTATACACTAGACTTGTGCGTTATATAATAGTTTGTGCAAAACGCGCACCTGTACCCTGCCACCGACTGCCACACACGTGCTGTTTTTAAATGCAAGCACGGACGCAATAAGAACCTAACTGGTTTTTAGGAGCGACAATTACTGAGAAGTCTGACACTATCAGACACTGCTGACTGACGTGTATTATACACTAGACTTGTGCGTTATATAATAGTTTGTGCAAAACGCGCACCTGTACCCTGCCACCGACTGCCACACACGTGCTGTTTTTAAATGCAAGCACGGACGCAATAAGAACCTAACTGGTTTTTAGGAGCGACAATTACTGAGAAGTCTGACACTATCAGACACTGCTGACTGACGTGTATTATACACTAGACTTGTGCGTTATATAATAGTTTGTGCAAAACGCGCACCTGTACCCTGCCACCGACTGCCACACACGTGCTGTTTTTAAATGCAAGCACGGACGCAATAAGAACCTAACTGGTTTTTAGGAGCGACAATTACTGAGAAGTCTGACACTATCAGACACTGCTGACTGACGTGTATTATACACTAGACTTGTGCGTTATATAATAGTTTGTGCAAAACGCGCACCTGTACCCTGCCACCGACTGCCACACACGTGCTGTTTTTAAATGCAAGCACGGACGCAATAAGAACCTAACTGGTTTTTAGGAGCGACAATTACTGAGAAGTCTGACACTATCAGACACTGCTGACTGACGTGTATTATACACTAGACTTGTGCGTTATATAATAGTTTGTGCAAAACGCGCACCTGTACCCTGCCACCGACTGCCACACACGTGCTGTTTTTAAATGCAAGCACGGACGCAATAAGAACCTAACTGGTTTTTAGGAGCGACAATTACTGAGAAGTCTGACACTATCAGACACTGCTGACTGACGTGTATTATACACTAGACTTGTGCGTTATATAATAGTTTGTGCAAAACGCGCACCTGTACGCTGCCACTGACTGCCACACACGTGCTGTTTTTAAATGCAAGCACGGACGCAATAAGAACCTAACTGGTTTTTAGGAGCGACAATTACTGAGAAGTCTGACACTATCTGGACTGTTTTACACTGTGTACACCAGCCCCAGATATGATGAAGGCTGGTATACGGTCACCACTACCCTGCCTGCCTGCCTGTATACTGCTACAATAGTCCTGACAAGGACTCTTCTGGTCACTAGCCTGTATTCCGACCTGGCTATACCCTGCCTGTATATAGCAACAATAGTCCTGAGAAGGACTCTGCTACTGTACTCCGACCTGGCTATACCCTGCCTGCCTGTATACAACTAGAATAGTCCTGAGAAGGACTTCTGGTCACACTGTTTGCAGCCCTGCTCCGGAACTAACTATAAAGGGCCGCAAAGCTTTCCCTGAATCAGCGACACTCTCCCTGCACTGACTGTCTGGATAGTTGTGAGCAGAGCACAGCGCGCCGGCCGATATAAAGGCTCGGTCACGCTGTGCAGGCCGGCCAATCACTGCAATTCCACAACTAACAGGGCTGTGGCATTGCAGTGGTCTGCCAGCCAATCCCTGCATGAGGGCTGGCTCTCAAAAGAGCGCCAACATGCAGAAATGAAGACCACGAGTACAGCACGAGTATCGCGAGATTACTCGGTCCCCGCCGAGCAGCCCGAGTACAGCGATACTCGTGCGAGTACCGAGTAGTGACAAGCATGCTCGCTCATCACTACTCACTACCCCTTAGCACCATGAGGCAGCTTGAAGGCGTGGAGGTGCTGATTGAGCCGCGCACCCCGAAGGAAGGGAAGCTGAATCCACTAGTCGCTCGAACTCTAGCAGTAGTGAGAAAGGGAAGAATTCCTGTCAGGCTGGGCAACACGGCTAACGTGAGCGTTGACCTAGAAGCCGGGACACAGCTCGCCCGAATCTACGCTCTAAGCGAAGAGGTGAACCCTATGAGCCCCCTCCAGTTTGTACCGTCTACAGAGGGAGATTGGACAGTGACGGTCTCTGCCATGGCCGCTGTCGCGGGTGACACCAACGCGGGGCGAGAACTACGAGAGAAGTGTCAGTTGGACGTATCCCAATACTCCAAACGGGAGGTGTCCCAGGTGGAAGAGCTACTTCAAGAGCATCAGGCGTCCTTTGCCCGGCATGACACCGACTTTGGGTGCACCACCAGTATCAAGCACGAAATCCCCACAGGTGACGCTGCTCCTATCCGTGAAAGGTACCGTCAAATACCTCCCCAGCAATACCAAGAAGTGAAAAATCTCCTGAATTCCATGCTACACGCTGGAGTGGTATGAGAAAGCCAGAGCCCCTGGGCTGCACCGGTGGTGATAGTAAAGAAAAAGGACGGGTCCCTGAGGTTTTGTGTGGACTACCGCCGTTTGAATGCTTGCACCATCCGGGACTCATACCCTTTGCCAAGGATCGAAGAATCCCTGACAGCCCTGAAGAAAGCCAAATACTTCTCTTCGTTGGATCTGGCCAGCGGATATTGGCAGGTACCCATGCACGAGAAAGATAGAGAGAAGACTGCTTTCATCCTACCCATGGGCCTGTACGAGTTCGACCGGATGCCCTTTGGTCTGAACAACGCGCCGGGGACTTTCCAGTGGCTGATGGAGCGCTGCTTGGGAAACTTCAACTTCGACTTCACCCTCATCTACCTGGACGACATTGTAGTCTATTCGGCCACATTTGAAGAACACCTGCAGCAGCTGGGCCGTGTGTTCAGTAGGTTGAGAGAACATGGCCTGAAGTTGAAACTCAGCAAGTGCCGTCTTCTGCAGCCCGAGATCAATTACCTGGGCCACCGGATCTCAGCCGAAGGTGTTCAGCCGTCTTCAGAGAAGATAGCCGCCGTATGGGATTGGCCGCAGCCCACAAACGTCAAGGAGGCTAGGGCTTTCCTGGGGTTGGCCGGCTACTACCGCCGGTTCGTCAAAAACTTCGCCCGGCTTGCTGCACCCTTGCATGACCTGCTTCGAGGGACCACCAACAGCCCCAGAGGACGACCCATCAGCTGGGGACCCAGCCAGAAAGAGTCCTTCCAAGCCGTAAAGGGTGCCTTAACGTCTCCCCCCATCCTGGCATATGCAGACTACAACCTGCCCTTCCAACTACACACCGATGCCAGTCTACAGGGTCTAGGGGCAGTACTTTCACAGGTACAAGAAGGCAAGGAACGGGTCATAGCCTATGCCAGTCAGTCCCTACATGAGGGCGAGAAGAACCCCACCAATTATAGCTCGTTCCGGCTGGAGCTGTTGGCCCTAACGTGGGCTATGGCGGAGAAATTTGCAGGGTACCTCACGAGGACCGAAGTACTAGTCCTGACCGATAACAACCCGTTGGTCCACTTAGAAAATGCGAAGCTCGGAGTCATGGAGCAGCGTTGGATGGCTCGGCTCTCCAAGTTCAATTACAAGATCAAATATAGGGCTGGAGCTGAGAATCAAAATGCGGACAACCTGTCTAGAGTGTCATACCCCTTACTCAACCGAGACCGGGATGAAGAATTAGAAGGGGATGAGACGCCTGACTTTGCAAAGCTCGCCCAACAGATGATGGATTACCGCCAGTTCGTTGTGGGCGAAGCTGGAACTCCAGTGGGGGTCGCCTTGCCACCCCAGGAGTGGTGCAGGCTCCAGTACCAGAACCCTGAATGGGCTCTACTCAAACAATGGGTGAAGCGGCAGCAGAAGCCTCCCGCCGATATACGGGCACGACTGTCTACCGGGACCTTGATCCTGCTCAGTCAGTGGGAGCGGCTGATTCTGAGAGAAGGAGTGCTATACCGAAAGGTTCTCTTGTCGCACATGCTGGAGGAATGCACACAAGTTGTGGTGCCTGATCAATTGGCTCGTGAGATGGTGGCCAAAGCCCACAAAAGGAATGGACACTTCGGAATAGACAAGACCTTTCGGTGGATTCAACAGTCCATCTATTGTCCGGGGCTCCGCAAGCTGGTTGAAGACGTCTGCCAAACCTGTCGCACCTGTGAACTACACAAGTCCCCTGAGCAGCGTGCACCTGTCCAGACAATTAAAACATCCAGGCCCCTTGAGCTGTTGATGGTGGACTATCTGCTGATTGGGACGGCGAGCAGTGGCTATCAGTACTGCCTAGTCATGGTGGATCACTTCACAAAATTCGCTGTCGCTGTTGCTACCAAAGACCAGACGGCTGAATCGGCTGCACGGGCCATCTGTCGACAGTTCATCCACGTCTATGGGTGTCCGGAGAGGTTGCACTCCGACCAGGGGGCTTGTTTCGAAGGCCGATTCATCGAAGAGATGTATGGGATCCAGAAGTCGAGGACCACTCCTTACCACCCACAAGGGAACGGTGCATGTGAACGCTTCAACCGGACTCTACTCCAGCTGATCCGCACCTTGGCCGATGATAAAAAAGACCAATGGCCCCAATTCCTTCCCGATCTAGTATGGGCCTACAACAACCAGGTCCACTCCATGACTGGTTACACCCCACACACCCTCCTCTTTGGCCGCCCCGGAAAAGGGGTCCATGACCTGAACCTATTCCGCCCTGGAGATGATGTCTGCCATAACTACCCCTCCTGGCTAAATGCTCACCGACAGAAGATGGAGACTGTACACCGGCTGGTGAGCCAACAAATCCGGGGCCAGATACATGCTGACCCACTCCCCGTGCAAGAGCACCCCTTGAAGTTGGGACTGCTAGTCCTGCTCCGTATCAAGAAGCCACAAGGGAAACTTTGAGCCAAGTGGGAGACTGAGGTCTACCGGGTAATCGAACGCCCCTACCCCAACGGGCATGTATACCGAGTGCGGGGTGAAGACAGTCGCAGCATCTGTGCACCGAAATATGTTGCGTCCCTGCCGATCCCAGCCTGACTCCCCTACCACAGTACCCGGAGGGGGTGACGCTGCCGACACGACTGACGTCACGGACGTTTCCCAGCATAGTGATCACGTCGACTCTGAGACCGGTGACCCACCTACACAACCCAGTTCTTCCCCCGGAGTGCTGACTGAAGTGGGGCGTAAAGACAGTGACGGGGAGGGGAACAACCGACCCTTGAGACGCACTGACCGCACCACTGCTGGGATCCCGCCCGGGCGGTCTTACAGGGACCAGTATATATGACCCACTTCTCAACCAACCCCTGTGACATCGGCAGTCATCACTGCCTGGGAACCGACGGTAGTTGACAGGGACTGTCAACCTTTAAGTGGGGGGGTATGTAATGGGATCAACCATTTAGACTGCATCATCAATGTAGAAATGGATTTGAACATTGCTTCAGCACTTGCCCACAAGGGGGCAGTGTCAGACTGTGCAATCACAGACACAGAGGTGGGAAATCCCCTACAGCTCGTGTGTTTTAACCAGGAAGAAAAAGAGCAGCAAGTGTGTACAGACCCGGAGCTCAGCCAGGACAGAGCTACGTGTGGTCTCCCTGAACAGAGGGCTCTTTTGCAACCGGATTCTTAGAAGAATCACCCTGTGGAAGTGGTTTCTGCCAACCCCGGTCTGCAGGACTTTGTTTTCACCGAGGATCTAACCGGACTGCAGAGCATCGCGCCCGGAGTGCATATCCAGGGGCTGTGACAACTTGACTGCAGAGCATCGCACCCTGAGTGCAAGTGCAGGGGCCGTTACCGACACAAGGGAGCCATCCGTACAACCGTGACCTCCCTTTTTCTGCTCGGTGTGCCCTGGGACTAAGAGACTGACTAGAATCCGTTACCAGTGGGAGAAGATCAAAGGAGAAGACCGAGGAGCTGCATGCCTTCAGCGCTGCACCGGGACCCATCATCGTGAGACTCCAGGCCTGCGACGTGGGAGCGGCATCTTCTTCTGGGATAGACTGGTACGTGATTATAGGGAAAGTTAGGGAAAGTTGCCGCCATTTCTTTGTTTTTTTCTCTTTTCTTTTTTTCCTTGCTGCGTACCCGGAAGAAGTGAAGATCCGGGGACTCCACCATACACATGTGCGCAGATAGTTCGGTTGACTGTGTTATAAATATGTTTCATAGTAAAGAAATGTTACTACTGGTAAAATCTGAGTATGGGGATTTTGTTGGAATAGAGCATACACACACACTCGCGGCCCTACCACCGGTCGCTTCACACATACCGGTGGGCTGCGGTAATTGTTGTTATTATACTGTCACACATGCATCTAGTATCGCTGGTATAACAGCAGCAATATGGAGATACATATCCTTTTGCACTTGGCACTTTATTATTATCTTTCATTTGTGATACATCAGTAATGACTGGCTGTCTTCACAGATAGACAGGAGATACCTATTTTCTAACCACATATGAAATAATCACTGACAGATGTATTGTGTTACACACGTGACGACCATTTATCTTGTTTCCCTCTGTTTATGTAATAAGTATACAGCCAGCTTCGATTTCTCCGCAGCTTGTTTTGTCATGTTTTTTGACTAATAAAATGTATTATTGTTAATGACCTTTTTCGTTTTTTCTTTGTTGTTTTTGGTCCTATGTTTCATTTCCGTAGGGTTTTATGCCAATCCTCAACCCCTGCACTATAATGTAAAATATAAAGCTGTGTGTATGTATATGTGTGTGTCTGTGTGTGTCTGTGTGTGTGTGTGTGTGTGTGTGTGTGTATGCCCGCTAAAGGAATCCGCACTGTCGCATTTACAATCACAACATTTTGCACAGGTGCCGCATTTGACTCAGGGAATGTCAGAGACTATGTTTTAAGGGAAAAATTTAACCCCACGCTTTATAGTTATTCGCCAAAAAACCTGCTTATATTAAAGTCAATGGAGCTACTGGTCATTAATAGGAGCTGTGATTGGTTGCTATAGGTAACAAAGGACATTCATAGTATAAGAAGCATATGTGTGAGGTAATAACATGTTGGTGGGGAGACGGATAGAGAGAGACAGAAAGAGACAGACATATGCACAGCAGAGTAAGAAGTAGATAGGGAAAGAGACAGAGAGACAGAGAGACAGACAGCGACAGAGAGACAGAGAAAGAGAGAGACAGAGACAAACAATCAAAGAGACAGAGGCAGACAGACAGACAGGCACAGACAGGGAAAGAGACAGACAGATACAGACAGGTATAGACAGGGAAAGAGACAGACAGGGAAAGAGACAGAGAGAGACAAACAGTCAGAGACAGAGGCAGACAGATACAGACAGGGAAAGAGACAGGCACAGACAGACAGGGAAAGAGACAGAGACAGACAGGGAAACAGACAAAAACATGGAAAGAGACAGGAAAAGAGGAAGACAGACAAAGAAAGAGATAGATGGGGAAAGAGACAGACAGGGAAAGAGAGACAGAGAGAGAGACAGACCTGGAACGAGACAGACCTGGAACGAGACAGACCTGGAACGAGACAGAGGGGGAAAGAGACAGAGGGGGAAAGAGACAGAGGGGGAAAGAGACTGACAGACACAGAGATAGAGAGAGACAGAAAGACAGACACAGAGATAGAGAGACTGATACAGAGACAGAGAGATAGATACAGACAGACAGAGAGACAGACAGACAGACAGACATGGATAGAGACAGAGACACACATGGATAGAGACAGACACACAGAGACAGACAGAGAGAGATAGACACACAGAGACAGACACACAGAGACAGGAACACAGAGACAGACAGAAAGAGACAGACATACAGAAATAGACAGACAGAGACAGACAAGGAAAGAGATAGACAGGGAAAGAGACAGACAGGGAAAGAGATAGACAGACAGACAGACAGACAGACATAGACAGAGGCAGACAGGGAAAGCGACAAAGACAAACAGACAGAGATGGACAGGGAAAGAGGCAAAGAGACAGACAGGGAAAGAGGATGACAGACAGGAGAAGAGGCAAACAGACAGGGAAAGAGACAGACAGAGGCAGACAGGGAAAGAGACAGAGACAGACAGACAGGGAAAGAGGCAGTCAGGGAAAGAGGTAGACACAGACAGATAGACAGAGAGACAGAAAACAGGGACAGAGACAGACAGGGAAAGAGACAGACAGGGAAAGATACAGACAAAGGAACAGACAGACAGATACAGAGACAGAGAGAGACAGACAGGGACACAGATAGAAAGAGACAGACACAGAGATAGAGAAATAGACAGAAAGAGACAGACAGGGAATAATAATAATAATATATAAATAATAATAATCTTTATTTCTATAGCGCCAACATATTCCGCAGCGCTTTACAATTCAGGAGGCTCATATACATATACATATCATATACATAAACATATACAAACAAGTAACAATTATAGAAGATACAATATTTAAAGGGAAAAATGGCAACCCTGCTCGTGAGAGCTTACAATCTACAATGAGATGGGGGGAGGGGCAAGGTACAAGTGCTTATTTACAATGACAATCCAGCCATCTCATGGGGGATAGATAATGGCTTCCTGGACCAGTTGGCCAGAGCCTTGAGATGCGTTTGGGTGCCATGGAGTTTGACATGGGGTTATGTTCTGAGAAGTTGTAGAGGGATTAGGTGAAATTAGTTTGGCTAGGGAGCGTGATAGGCCGCCCTAAAAAGATGCGTTTTTAGGGAGTGTCTGAAGCTGAGTAAGTTGTGATTTGTCCTAACTTCTTGGGGTAGAGCGTTCCAGAGGTTTGGTGCAGCTCGGAAGAAGTCTTGGATTCGGGAGTGGGAGGTTCGAATTAGTGTGGATGTTAGTCGAAAGTCATTTGCAGAGCGTAGAGAACGGGTGGGATGATAGACAGAGAGGAGGGTGGCGATGTAGGGGGGTGCTGCACTGTGGAGAGCTTTGTGGGTGAGAACAAGCAGTTTGAATTGGATCCTGTGATATATGGGCAGCCAGTGCAATGACTGGCAAAGAGCAGAGGCATCCGAGTAGCGGTTAGCCAGATAGGTGACCCTGGCTGCTGCATTAAGGATGGACTGTAGAGGGGAGAGTCTAGTTAGGGGGAGACCAATTAATAGAGAGTTACTGTAGTCAAGGCGAGAGTGGATCAGGGCCACGGTGAGGGTTTTTGTCGTTTCCATTGTGAGAAAGGGGCGGATTCTAGAGATGTTCTTGAGGTGCAAGCGGCAGGTGCGGGCAAGAGATTGTATGTGGGAGGTGAAGGAGAGATCGGTGTCAAGTATAACACCCAGACAGCGGGATTGCTGCCTAGGGCTTATCGTTGTGCCACACACAGAGAGGGAGATGTCAGGTTTAGGAAGGTTGGGAGATGGAGGGAAAAGCAGAAGTTCAGTTTTGGAAAGGTTAAGTTTCAGATAGAGAGCAGACATGATGTTGCAAACTGCAGTCAGGCAGTCACTTGTGTTCTTTAGTACAGCGGGGGTGAGCTCAGGGGATGAGGTGTATAGCTGTGTGTCATCAGCATAAAGATGGTACTGAAAGCCAAATCTGCTGATGGTCATTCCAATTGGGGCAGTGTACAGGGAGAAAAGAAGAGGGCCAAGGACTGAACCTTGAGGGACCCCAACAGTGAGAGGAAGAGGAGAAGATGTGGAGCCAGCAAATGATACGCTGAATGAGCGGCCAGAAAGATAGGAAGAGAACCAGGAAAGAACAGTGTCCTTTAGGCCGATAGAATGGAGCATAGAGAGAAGGAGATAGTGGTCAAAAGTGTCGAAGGCGGCAGAAAGGTCAAGAAGAATAAGCAGAGAGTGGTCACCGTTACGTTTTGCTGTCAATAGGTCATTGGTCACTTTGACAAGGGCAGTTTCTGTTGAGTATAAAGGGCGGAAGCCAGACTGTAAAGGATCTAGAAGAGAGTGAGTGGAAAGGTAGTGGGTGAGACGAAAGTAGACCAGGCGCTCCAAGAGTTTAGAGATGAAGGAGAGATTGGAGACTGGTCTGTAGTTGCTTGTGCAGGACGGATCAAGGGAAGGTTTTTTTAATAATGGAGTAATGATAGAGTGTTTGAGGGAACAGGGGAAGATACCAGAAGAGAGAGAGAAATTGAAGATTTTAGTTAGGTGAGTGGTGACAACCGGAGAGAGTGTCTGGAGTAGGTGTGAGGGAAAGGGATCAGTAGGGCAAGTGGTAGGACGAGAAGAAGAGAGGAGCCTGGAGACTTCCTCCTCTGTGACTGGGTCAAATGTGGAAAGTGAGCTGGATGGGATATGGGGAGGGATGGGATTCACAAAGCTTGGTGGCTGGGAGCTGATCTCTCGACGGATGTTTTCTATTTTCTCTGTGAAATACGAGGCCAGGTCATCAGCATGAAGGTCTGTGATAGGGGTCTGTGCTTTGGGACTGAGGAGGGAGTGAAAGGTGTCAAAGAGCTTTTTTGGATTGTTGGATAGTGAGGAGATAAGGGTGGTGAAGTAGGTCTATTTGGCGAGGTGAAGGGAAGAGTTGTAGGTCCTTAACATGAACTTGTAGTGGATGAAGTTTTCTGGTGTGCGGGATTTCCTCCATAGGCGCTCGGCACTCTTGGAGCATCGCTGGAGAAATCGAGTTTGTGATGTGAGCCAAGGTTGTTTTACTCGGTGTTTGGAGGTTCTGAGGGTGAAGGGTGCTACTTGGTCCAGGGTGCTTCTGAGTGTGTCATTGTAGTGCTTTACAGCCAGATTAGGACAGGAAAGTGAGGAGATAGGGGATAGTGATAGGTGTAGAGAGTCTCTAAGTGTTTGAGAGTCAATGGCCTGTAGGTTTCTGAATGTGTGATTGTGGCGCCCCTGAGGCTTCCGTCGCCACAGGTCATTGCACCCCATCCAGCGGTGTGATGCCCCATTCTGGGTGAGGAAGGGAGTGAACACCGGTCCCCTGGTAAATCTACACTACACCCATTGCTAGGAACACACTGGGACCAGGGATAGTGGCAGTTACCCTCCCATGCTGCATGCTGGGAGGGGCCGTAAGACCCATCCCTGGTCCTATAGGGTAGATCAGAGCAACTGGGGAGGTGGGAGGAGCCACAAGATTGCAGACAAAGAAAGGAAGGTCAAGTTTAGTCAGTCGAAGGTAGAGAGAGAGTGGGGAAGGAGGAGGAGGCCTGCAGGAGGCAGGCAAGGAGGAGAAGTGAAAGGAAAGAGAGCTCCAAGTCAGTCAGGAGCTGAAAAGAAGAAAGAGACGCTTCCTGGTGAAGATCCTGGGACTCAGAGGGTCCAGGTGCCACCAAGCAGAGAACAGAAGGGGTCCTAGGGCCACGGGTAGCTGTAGAGCTGTGGTGGCCTGCTCCACAGGAACATCGGTGGAGGGATCAAGCTGCAACAGGGGACGGTCCCTAGAAACCGGAGGAGTGCAAAATCATCTCCAAACAGTAAAAACCGAGGCCCAGGGAAAGTTGTAAACTTCCCGGGCCACAGCCCACAGCAGCACCTCTAGAACAGGGGTAATCAGCCGACAGGTGACCCCCCAGCCTGGAGGCTGTTGTGGAGGCCAAGCCAGGTTTACCCTACAAAAAGGCAAGGCTTAGGAAGACAGCAGAAGACAGAGACACTTAAGAGAAGGGCACCGGGTTTTGCTTCAAGAATCACCCAGAAACGACGGAGGTCCCTGACAGTGGTCCCAGCAGTCCAAGGGTCCCTGCCGGCCCAGACAAGAATTGTGAGTAAAAGAACTTGAACTGCACCCTTGGAGTGGTCTCTGTTATTTTAGCTGCTTAGACTTCCACTACACCATAGACTCTCACGAGCACCAACAGTGCCCCGGGGCATTGCTCCACCTGTGGGGAGCAGTATCATCATTGCTGCCACTTCATCACCCCGGAGGCCTTACACAGCAGCGGCGGCTTACTAGCCGCATACCACAGGTGGCGTCACGAACACAAACTTTAATTCATCAGCCATATTACAACTGACACCCACCAGGGCCACGGAGCCGGGCCCCGCCACCACTGACTACCTCCGGACTAGTCCGGCCCGGCACCGGGTGTCCCATAGCCCTGGGGTGGGCGAGTCATGATAGGTGGGAGTGTGCTGGGGCGGACGAGGGTTTGTGAGCTTGAAGGAGAGGATGTTGTGGTCAGAGAGGGGAAGAGGTGAGTTGTCAAAGTGAGAGATTGAGCAGAGGCGGAAAAAGACCAGGTCAAGGGTGTTACCATCGTCATGTGTCTCAGAGGATGAGAGCTGTGAGAGGCCAAGGGAGGTGGTGAGAGATAGAAGCTGGGATGCAGATGGGGAGGAGGGGCTGTTCATGGGGATGTTGAAGTCTCCTAGGACAAGGGTTGGCAAATAAGGGAAAGATACAGACATACAGAGAAAGACACACAGAGACAGACAGACACACAGAGACATACAGAGAGATAGAGAGACAGACAGAGATATATGTGTTGATGATGATGTTGCATGCAGAGGCCGAGACCGTGGCCAGGTGAAACTGTGCCTGTTGCAGGAGCACAACCAACATGCTCATCCACAAGACCTATCTTCCTGTTCCACTTTGCAGAGGGGCGCAGGGCACCACTGTTGAAGCAAGAACAGTGTGAACACATGGTTGATTGGATGTCAGATAATGCATCCAGTCCATTTTCCAGCACCACCTTCTCTTCCACACAGTCCAGTCTCCCTAGCCAAGTGTCTGGACCACATAATCTTCACCCTGATCCTTCTACCTCGTACCATAGTGAGTTGCAGGAGACAAGTGTTACCACATTGGGACACTCCAAGGAGCTCTTTACATTTACATGTGTTGACTCTGGCTTCTCGCCCTGCACGTTTCACGAGGGACATGGGGAGATTGTGTGCAGTGATGCCCAAATATTTGAGCATCCATAGTCAGAAGAATACGAGTATGGGGAATGCCAATTACTGTCTCAAGAGGTGGATGATAATGAGACACAGTTGCTAACAAGTCATGTTACGTCAACAAGTCAGGAGGGGGACCAAAGTGCAGAAGAGGAAGATGAGTTGATGGACGAAGAAGTCACTCACCCAACCTGAGATGGTGGCATTCAGAGTGAGGACAGCAGCACAGAGGAGAAGGGATCTGGTGCAACGCAACAGGCAGGAAGAGGCAGTGGGGTGGCCAGAGGGAGTAGGCGTTATACTGTTCTCCATAACACACATGAGACAAGTTCCCAAGTGGACGATTAAAAAATGGTCATTTGCAAAATGTGCCATACCAAGATCAGCATGTGCTTTGCCACTACCAGCCTGACCACCACAGCATGCTCAGGCACATCATCAAAGCATCCGCCTATGTGGGACAAATGCTTGTTCCACAATCTATGTCTGCGGGTGACACCACTGCCTCTTCCCCGTGCTATATCCTTGGCAATCCCCTGTCCACGACGCAGGCGTGGATGTCTCCCGCCCTGCACCTATCGTTGCCTATTTACAATCACCTTCAGCAGCCACGTCCACTTCCTTGTCCCAGCGCAGCGTTCAGCTGTCCCTATCCCAGGTCTTGGAATGTAAGCAAACATACGCAGCCACTGACTCATGGGCCTAAACACTAAACACTTACACTTCATGCATAGGCTTTACTAGTGTAGGAGTCCCACTTTTTTAAAATTGTAAAACAAAAATATTCTGAAGCCCTCCTATACGTTATTTTCAAGGTGTATTGCAATCACTCCTTTTAATAAATATGGGGAAAGATGGCCTGACTATTAGGCTATGTCCGTACTTTGCGTCGAGGTAGTTGCAGTTCTAAACGCATCCTCTGGCAGAAATTGCTTTTGCCAAAGTTGCTTTTGGCCACAGAAACGCGATAAAAACGTGTGCGTATTTATAGCGTTTTAGCCGTGTTTTTAGCGCTTTTTACATGCTTTTTCATTGCTTAAACTCAGATGCGTTTTGAACATAAAGACACTGCTAAATAAAGTTTAAACATACAAACACTATGAAAAAAGGAAAAAAAATAGAAAACAAATATAATTATTTATATCAAAACGAAAACAGTAATATTTAATATAATTATAGCGGTTTTATACTATTTATGGCTAAAATAACAATAAATTAATATTTTTTATTAATTTAATTGTCGGACTATGTGTGTGTGTAAAGGGACATATCATTCCATTATTTTGATGTCATAAACGCATGTTTTCTGCACCTAAAAAGCATGTAAAATGCTGGAATTTTGATATTTCTTGCTTTTTGCTACTTTTCATTGACTTCAATGTTAGCAAAAGGCAGCCCAAATGGCAAAAACAATTGACATGCTGCTTCTTTGAGCGCTGAATTTTTGTCCAAAATTATGCAAATTAAACGCAACGTTTTGAACTGCAAAGTGCGCACAAGAAATCCCCATTTTCCATAGACTTTGCTGTAAAATCAAAACGCATGCATTTTGGCATGAAAGCGCTGCAGTTCAAAACGCAGCTGAAACGCAGGTAAAAACCCAAAGTGCGGACATAGCCTTAAAGAGGTGGTTCCCTACTCACTATTAGTGGCCACATTGCTGAAAAAACTCATAGGGAAGGCTTTTGTCAAATGGCTTGTGTAGCACATTCTGCCTCTGAGCTGCACTATTGCCGTCCGCTCATCTCCAGCAAGTGACTACTGGGCTCCGTAACCTCTGATATCCGATGAGGCCATGTCAACTTCCAGTTGACCCGACATCAGCCAGGCGCCCCAGTCTTCCATGCTGGGCTGTGACGATTGGTGAAACTCCACCCACAGCTCAATCATTCTCAGAGACTGGGGCCGCCTTGGTGATGTCAGGTCAACTGAAAATTGACGTGACACCACCAGATCTCAGAGGTCACGGAGCCCGAGGGATCACGTGATGAGGATGAGTGGACTTCAATAGTGTGGCTCAGAGGCAGAATGGACCACACAAGGTTTTGACAAAAGCCTTTCCTATGAGTTTTACAGTGATGTGGCCACTAATGGTGAGTAGTGAATTACCCCTTTAAGGGGCACTTTGCACACTACGACATCGCAAGCCGATGCTGCAATGCCGAGTGCGATAGTCCCCGCCCCCGTCGCAACTGCGATATCCCTGTGATAACTGCCGTAGCGAACATTATCGCTACGGCAGCTTCACATGGACTCACCTGTCCTGCGACCGTCGCTCTGGCTTATTAAGGGGGCGGGTCGTGCGGCGTCACTGCGACGTCACACGGCAAGCGGCCAATAGGAGCGGAGGGGCGGAGATGAGCGGGATGTAAACATCCCGCCCACCTCCTTCCTTCCGCATATCCTACGGAAGCCGCAGTGACGCCGGTAGGAGATGTTCCTCGCTCCTGCGACTTCACACACAGCGATGTGTGCTGCCGCAGGAGCGAGGAACAACATCGGATCGTCGCGTCAGCGTAATCATGGATTACGCCGACGCTGCACCGATGATACGATTACGACGCTTTTGTGCTCATTAATCGTATCATCGAGCCTTTACACACTACGATGTCGCATGCGATGCCGGAAGTACGTCATTTTCAATTTGACCCCACCGACATCGCACCTGCGATGTCGTAGTGTGCAAAGCCCGCCTAAGGCTATGTTCACATGTTGCATTTTTGGAGCGTTTTTGATGAATTTTATGCAAACTAAAAGCTGATTTTTTTTTATTTTTTTGCAGTACCAGCAAAAGCTAAGAGACGTTTTTAATCTAATGCACACAATTGTTTATTTGTTTTTCCTGACTGAAATGGCAAACTGCTGTATTTTTTAAAGCAGCAGCATCTCAATTCTTTCACCATGTTTGCAACATTTTTTTCAACATTGAAATCAACGAAATTACAAAAAAAAAGCCACTTTGTGTGAACATAGCCTAAGGGGTGAAGGAGGCAGGTTTGTTTTTTTTAATTTGCCTTATATAGATGTCATCTTACAGGAAAGAATGTTTCCTAAAATGAATTTTACAGGAAAAAACGTTATCTTCGATTTGTAATACTCTGACAATATTATTCCCAGCAGTGACCTGGGAGTCAGAGATGCGTCCAGGCGTCTTCCACATGTTGTTCCGATTGGGGAATTTGAGAGCTGTTTCCATCCATTTCAGTGATTTTATTACCCCTCTCTGGGAGTGTCTGCCAAAAAAATGCTTGGGTATTAGGCTATGTCCGCACGTTGCTTTTTACCTGCTTTTTACCTGCTTTTTTGCTGCTTTTTCAACTGCAGCGTTTAATGCCAAAATGGTTGTGTTCTGCTTTTCAAGCAAAGTCAGGGCTGTATTTTGCCTTCGTGCTGCCCTAGGCACTTTAAGTGGTCGCGCCCCTTAGTGACAACGTAAAACTGAGTTTTCGCACACGACATCTGTTTAAGGCAGATCTACTCTGTAAAACACTTTAAAAAAGTATCAATGAGAAACGAAGGGCACTAACCCCCCCCCCCCCCAATGGGGATAACCACAGGCACATCAAAACATAGCATGAGTATAAAATATTCCCACCATCCCCACTTATATACTGTGACTGACACACTGCCCCTAATATACTACACACTGCCCTCCCTTATAAATTATACCCCCAACACCTTTCTCAATTATGAAATATGATCTGCACCTTGTCCTCACATCATGCTGCCCCCTCCTCACAGTGTCCCATGCATGCTGCCCCCTCCTCACAGTGTCCCATGCATGCTGCCCCCTCATCACAATGTCCCATGCATGCTGCCCCCTCCTCACAGTGTCCCATGCATGCTGCCCCCTCATCACAGTGTCCCATGCATGCTGCCCCCTCCTCACAGTGTCCCATGCATGCTGCCCCCTCCTCACAGTGTCCCATGCATGCTGCCCCCTCCTCACAGTGTCCCATGCATGCTGCCCCCTCCTCACAGTGTCCCATGCATGCTGCCCCCTCCTCACAGTGTCCCATGCATGCTGCCCCCTCCTCACAGTGTCCCATGCATGCTGCCCCCTCCTCACAGTGTCCCATGCATGCTGCCCCCTCATCACAATGTCCCATGCATGCTGCCCCCTCCTCACAGTGTCCCATGCATGCTGCCCCCTCCTCACAGTGTCCCATGCATGCTGCCCCCTCCTCACAGTGTCCCATGCATGCTGCCCCCTCCTCACAGTGTCCCATGCATGCTGCCCCCTCCTCACAGTGTCCCATGCATGCTGCCCCCTCCTCACAGTGTCCCATGCATGCTGCCCCCTCCTCACAGTGTCCCATGCATGCTGCCCCCTCCTCACAGTGTCCCATGCATGCTGCCCCCTCCTCACAGTGTCCCATGCATGCTGCCCCCCTCCTCACAGTGTCCCATGCATGCTGCCCCCTCCTCACAGTGTCCTATGCATGCTGCCCCCTCATCACAGTGTCCCATGCATGCTGCCCCCTCCTCACAGTGTCCCATGCATACTGCCCCCTCCTCACAGTGTCCCATGCATGCTGCCCCCTCCTCACAGTGTCCCATGCATGTTGCCCCCTCCTCACAGTGTCCCATGCATGCTGCCCCCTCCTCACAGTGTCCCATGCATGCTGCCCCCTCCTCACAGTGTCCCATGCATGCTGCCCCCTCCTCACAGTGTCCCATGCATGCTGCCCCCTCCTCACAGTGTCCCATGCATGCTGCCCCCTCCTCACAATGTCCCATGCATGCTGCCCCTCCTCACAATGTCCCATGCATGCTGCCCCCTCCTCACAATGTCCCATGCATGCTGCCCCCTCCTCACAATGTCCCATGCATGCTGCCCCCTCCTCACAGTGTCCCATGCATGCTGCCCCCTTCTGACAGTGTCCCATGCATGCTGCCCCCTCCTCACAATGTCCCATGCATGCTGCCCCCTCCTCACAGTGTCCCGTGCATGCTGCCCCTCTCCATGAGCTCCTAATGCTGCCTTCCTCTTTTCCATAATGACACCTCCATGCTGCCCCACTCATCATACTAAGACCACCACACTAGCGCTTATGCTGAGACCCCCCCACACACACACACACACACACACTACCCCACTCTTGATATTGACTCCCCTACATTGTTCCACTCCATACTGAGCCCACACATGCTGCCCCCTCCTCACAGTGTCCCATGCATGCTGCCCCCTCCTCACAGTGTCCCATGCATGCTGCCCCCTCCTCACAGTGTCCCATGCATGCTGCCCCCTCCTCACAGTGTCCCATGCATGCTGCCCCTCCTCACAGTATCCCATGCATGCTGCCCCCTCATCACAGTGTCCCATGCATGCTGCCCCCTCCTCACAGTGTCCCATGCATGCTGCCCCCTCCTCACAGTGTCCCATGCATGCTGCCCCCTCCTCACAGTGTCCCATGCATGCTGCCCCCTCCTCACAGTGTCCCATGCATGCTGCCCCCTCCTCACAGTGTCCCATGAATGCTGCCCCCTCCTTACAGTGTCCCATGCATGCTGCCCCCTTCTCACAGTGTCCCATGCATGCTGCCCCCTCCTCACAGTGTCCCATGCATGCTGCCCCCTCCTCACAGTGTCCCATGCATGCTGCCCCCTCCTCACAGTGCCCCATGCATGCTGCCCCCTCCTCAGTGTCCCATGCATGCTGCCCCCTCCTCACAGTGTCCCATGCATGCTGCCCCCTCCTCACAGTGTCCCATGCATGCTGCCCCCTCATCACAGTGTCCCATGCATGCTGCCCCCTCCTCACAGTGTCCCATGCATGCTGCCCCCTCCTCACAGTGTCCCATGCATGCTGCCCCCTCCTCACAGTGTCCCATGCATGCTGCACCCTCCTCACAGTGTCCCATGCATGCTGCCCCCTCCTCACAGTGTCCCATGCATGCTGCCCCCTCCTCACAGTGCCCCATGCATGCTGCCCCCTCCTCAGTATCCCATGCATGCTGCCCCCTCCTCACAGTGTCCCATGCATGCTGCCCCCTCCTCACAGTGTCCCATGCATGCTGCCCCCTCATCACAGTGTCCCATGCATGCTGCCCCCTCCTCACAGTGTCCCATGCATGCTGCCCCCTCCTCAGTGTCCCATGCATGCTGCCCCCTCCTCACAGTGTCCCATGCATGCTGCCCCCTCCTCACAGTGTCCCATGCATGCTGCCCCCTCCTCACAGTGTCCCATGCATGCTGCCCCCTCCTCACAGTGTCCCATGCATGCTGCCCCCTCCTCACAGTGTCCCATGCATGCTGCCCCCTCCTCACAGTGTCCCATGCATGCTGCCCCCTCCTCACTGTGTCCCATGCATGCTGCCCCCTCCGCACAGTGTCCCATGCATGCTGCCCCCTCCTCACAGTGTCCCATGCATGCTGCCCCCTCCTCACAGTGTCCCATGCATGCTGCCCCCTCCTCACAGTGTCCCATGCATGCTGCCCCCTCCTCACAATGTCCCATGCATGCTGCCCCCTCCTCACAATGTCCCATGCATGCTGCCCCCTCCTCACAATGTCCCATGCATGCTGCCCCCTCCTCACAATGTCCCATGCATGCTGCCCCCTCCTCACAATGTCCCATGCATGCTGCCCCCTCCTCACAGTGTCCCATGCATGCTGCCCCCTTCTGACAGTGTCCCATGCATGCTGCCCCCTTCTGACAGTGTCCCATGCATGCTGCCCCGTCCTCACAATGTCCCATGCATGCTGCCCCCTCCTCACAGTGTCCCGTGCATGCTGCCCCTCTCCATGAGCTCCTAATGCTGCCTTCCTCTTTTCCATAATGACACCTCCATGCTGCCCCACTCATCATACTAAGACCACCACACTAGCGCTTATGCTGAGACCCCCCCACACACACACACACACACACACTACCCCACTCTTGATATTGACTCCCCTACATTGTTCCACTCCATACTGAGCCCACACATGCTGCCCCCTCCTCACAGTGTCCCATGCATGCTGCCCCCTCCTCACAGTGTCCCATGCATGCTGCCCCCTCCTCACAGTGTCCCATGCATGCTGCCCCCTCCTCACAGTGTCCCATGCATGCTGCCCCTCCTCACAGTATCCCATGCATGCTGCCCCCTCATCACAGTGTCCCATGCATGCTGCCCCCTCCTCACAGTGTCCCATGCATGCTGCCCCCTCCTCACAGTGTCCCATGCATGCTGCCCCCTCCTCACAGTGTCCCATGCATGCTGCCCCCTCCTCACAGTGTCCCATGCATGCTGCCCCCTCCTCACAGTGTCCCATGAATGCTGCCCCCTCCTTACAGTGTCCCATGCATGCTGCCCCCTTCTCACAGTGTCCCATGCATGCTGCCCCCTCCTCACAGTGTCCCATGCATGCTGCCCCCTCCTCACAGTGTCCCATGCATGCTGCCCCCTCCTCACAGTGCCCCATGCATGCTGCCCCCTCCTCAGTGTCCCATGCATGCTGCCCCCTCCTCACAGTGTCCCATGCATGCTGCCCCCTCCTCACAGTGTCCCATGCATGCTGCCCCCTCATCACAGTGTCCCATGCATGCTGCCCCCTCCTCACAGTGTCCCATGCATGCTGCCCCCTCCTCACAGTGTCCCATGCATGCTGCCCCCTCCTCACAGTGTCCCATGCATGCTGCACCCTCCTCACAGTGTCCCATGCATGCTGCCCCCTCCTCACAGTGTCCCATGCATGCTGCCCCCTCCTCACAGTGCCCCATGCATGCTGCCCCCTCCTCAGTAGTCCATGCATGCTGCCCCCTCCTCACAGTGTCCCATGCATGCTGCCCCCTCCTCACAGTGTCCCATGCATGCTGCCCCCTCATCACAGTGTCCCATGCATGCTGCCCCCTCCTCACAGTGTCCCATGCATGCTGCCCCCTCCTCAGTGTCCCATGCATGCTGCCCCCTCCTCACAGTGTCCCATGCATGCTGCCCCCTCCTCACAGTGTCCCATGCATGCTGCCCCCTCCTCACAGTGTCCCATGCATGCTGCCCCCTCCTCACAGTGTCCCATGCATGCTGCCCCCTCCTCACAGTGTCCCATGCATGCTGCCCCCTCCTCACAGTGTCCCATGCATGCTGCCCCCTCCTCACTGTGTCCCATGCATGCTGCCCCCTCCGCACAGTGTCCCATGCATGCTGCCCCCTCCTCACAGTGTCCCATGCATGCTGCCCCCTCCTCACAGTGTCCCATGCATGCTGCCCCCTCCTCACAGTGTCCCATGCATGCTGCCCCCTCCTCACAATGTCCCATGCATGCTGCCCCCTCCTCACAATGTCCCATGCATGCTGCCCCCTCCTCACAATGTCCCATGCATGCTGCCCCCTCCTCACAATGTCCCATGCATGCTGCCCCCTCCTCACAATGTCCCATGCATGCTGCCCCCTCCTCACAGTGTCCCATGCATGCTGCCCCCTTCTGACAGTGTCCCATGCATGCTGCCCCCTTCTGACAGTGTCCCATGCATGCTGCCCCGTCCTCACAATGTCCCATGCATGCTGCCCCCTCCTCACAGTGTCCCGTGCATGCTGCCCCTCTCCATGAGCTCCTAATGCTGCCTTCCTCTTTTCCATAATGACACCTCCATGCTGCCCCACTCATCATACTAAGACCACCACACTAGCGCTTATGCTGAGACCCACACACACACACACACACACACACACACACACACACACACACACACACACTACCCCACTCTTGATATTGACTCCCCTACATTGTCCACTCCATACTGAGCCCACACATGCTGCCCCTTCTCCATAATGAGCTCCCAATGCTGCCCCCCTCTTATTCTGAGCCCTTACACTCCCCCCCATCGATATTGTCATTGCTCTATCCCTTAACCCTTGTCCTCTGTCTCTAGCATTGGCCCCTTTCTCCCATTCCCCCAGCAGCAGCCTCTCTCCCCCCGCCTCCAGCAGCAGCCTCTCCCCCAGCATCAGCCTCTCTCCCCCCAGCTTACCCCAGCATCAGCCTCTCTCCTCCCAGCCTCCCCCAGCATGAGCCTCCTCCAGCATCAGCCTCTCTCCTCCCAGCCTCCCCCAGCCTCAGCCTCCCTCCTCCCAGCCTCCCCCAGCCTCAGCCTCCCTCCTCCCAGCCTCCCCCAGCCTCAGCCTCCCTCCTCCCAGCCTCCCCTAGCCTCAGCCTCTCTCCTCCCAGCCTCCCCCAGCCTCAGCCTCCCTCCTCCCAACCTCCCCCAGCATCAGCCTCCCTCCTCCCAACCTCCCCCAGCATCAGCCTCCCTCCTCCCAGCCTCCCCCAGCATCAGCCTCCCTCCTCCCAGCCTCCCCCAGCATCAGCCTCCCTCCTCCCTCAGCAGCCTCCCTCCTCCAAGCCTCCCTCAGCATCAGCTTCCCTCCTCCAAGCCTCACCCTCCCCCTCCCAGCCTCCCCCAGCATCAGCCTCCCGCCTCCCCCAGCATCAGCCTCTCTCCTCCCAGCCTCCCCCAGCATCAGCCTCCCGCCTCCCCCAGCATCAGCCTCTCTCCTCCCAGCCTCCCCCAGCAACAGCCTCCCTCCTCCCAGCCTCCCCCAGCCTCAGCCTCCCTCCTCCTAGCCTTCCCCAGCATCAGCCTCCCTCCTCCCAGCCTCCCCCAGCATCAGCCTCCCTCCTCCCAGCCTCCCCCAGCATCAGCCTCTCTCAGCATCAGCCTCCCTCAGCATCAGCCTCCCTCCTCCAAGCCTCACCCTCCCAGCTTCCCCCAGCATCAGCCTCCCTCCTCCCAGCCTCCCTCAGCATCAGCCTCCCTCCTCCCAGCCTCCCCCAGCATCAGCCTCCCTCCTCCTAGCCTCCCCCGCATCAGCCTCCCTCCTCCCTCAGCCTCCCTCCTCCAAGTCTCCCTCAGCATCAGCTTCCCTCCTCCAAGCCTCACCCTCCCCCTCCCAGCCTCCCCCAGCATCAGCCTCCCTCAGCATCAGCCTCCCCCTCCCAGCCTCCCCAGAATCAGCCTCTCTCCTCCCAGCCTCCCCCAGCATCTGCCTCTCTCCTCCCAGCCTCAGCCTCTCAGCCTCTCTCTCTCCCCCCCAGCCTCCCCCCAGCCTCAGCCTCTCTCCCCCCAGCCTCCCCCCCAGCCTCCCTCTCCCCCCAGCCTCCCACAGCATCAGCCTCTCTCCTCTCAGCCTCTCTCTCCCCCCAGCCTCCCCCCCAACTTCAGCCTCTCTCTCCCCCCAGCCTCCCCCCCAGCTTCAGCCTCTCTCTCCCCCCAGCCTCAGCCTCTCTCTCCCCCCAGCCTCTCTCTCCCCCCAGCCTTAGCCTCTCTCTCCCCCCAGCCTCCCCCCCCAGCCTTAGTCTCCCTCCCCCCAGCCTCAGCCTCTCTCTCCCCCCAGCCTCAGCGTCTCTTTCCCCCCAGCCTCCCTCTCCCCCAGCCTCAGCCTCTCTCCCCCCAGCCTCAGCCTCTCTTCCCAGCCTCCCCCTAGCCTCAGCCTCTCTCTCTTCCCAGCCTCCCCCCAGCCTAAGCCTCTCTCTCTTCCCAGCCTCAGCCTCTCTCTCTCTTCCCAGCCTCCCCCCAGCCTCAGCCTCTTTCTCTTCCCAGCCTCTCTCTCTTCTCAGCCTCCCCCCAGCCTCAGCCTCTCTCTTCCCAGCCTCTCTCTCTTCCCAGCCTCCCCCCAGCCTCAGCCTCTCTCTTCCCAGCCTCCCGCCAGTCTCAGTCTCTCTCTCTTCCCAGCCTCAGCCTCTCTCTCTCTTCCCAGCCTCCCCCCAGCCTCAGCCTCTCTCTCTTCCCAGCCTCTCTCTCTTCCCAGCCTCCCCCCAGCCTCAGCCTCTCTTCCCAGCCTCCCCCCAGCCTCAGCCTCTCTCTTCCCAGCCTCCCTTCAGCCTCAGCCTCTTTCTCTTCCCAGCCTCTCTCTCTTCTCAGCCTCCCCCCAGCCTCAGCCTCTCTCTTCCCAGCCTCCCCCCAGCCTCAGCCTCTCTCTTCCCAGTCTCCCCCCCAGCCTCAGCCTCTCTCTTCCCAGCCTCCCCCAGCCTCAGCCTCTCTCTTCCCAGCTTCCCCCCAGCCTCAGCCTCTCTCTTCCCAGCCTCCCCCCAGCCTCAGCCTCTCTCTTCCCAACCTCCCCCCAGCCTCAGCCTCTCTCTTCCCAGCCTCCCCCCAGCCTCAGCCTCTCTCTTCCCAGCCTCCCCCCAGCCTCAGCCTCTCTCTTCCAGCCTCCCCCCAGCCTCAGCCTCTCTCTTCCCAGCCTCCCCCCAGCCTCTCTCTTCCCAGCCTCCCCCCAGCCTCAGCCTCTCTCTTCCCAGCCTCCCCCCAGCCTCAGTCTCTCTCTTCCCAGCCTCCCCCCAGCCTCAGCCTCTCTCTTCCCAGCCTCCCCCCAGCCTCAGCCTCCCTCTTCCCAGCCTCCCCCCAGCCTCAGCCTCTCTCTTCCCAGCCTCCCCCCAGCCTCAGCCCTCCCTCTTCCCAGCCTCCCCCCAGCCTCAGCCTCCCTCTTCCCAGCCTCCCCCCAGCCTCAGCCTCTCTCTCTTCCCAGCCTCCCCCAGCCTAAGCCTCTCTCTCTTCCAGCCTCAGCCTCTCTCTCTCTTCCTAGCCTCCCCCCAGCCTCAGCCTCTTTCTCTTCCCAGCCTCTCTCTCTTCTCAGCCTCCCCCCAGCCTCAGCCTCTCTCTTCCAGCCTCTCTCTCTTCCCAGCCTCCCCCCAGCCTCAGCCTCTCTCTTCCCAGCCTCCCCCCAGCCTAAGCCTCTCTCTCTTCCCAGCCTCAGCCTCTCTCTCTCTTGCCAGCCTCCCCCAGCCTCAGCCTCTCTCTCTTCCCAGCCTCTCTCTCTTCCCAGCCTCCCCCCAGCCTCAGCCTCTCTTCCCAGCCTCCCCCCAGCCTCAGCCTCTCTCTTCCCAGCCTCCTTCAGCCTCAGCCTCTTTCTCTTCCCAGCCTCTCTCTCTTCCCAGCCTCCCCCCAGCCTCAGCCTTTCTCTTCCCAGCCTCCCCCCAGCCTCAGCCTCTCTCTCTTCCCAGTCTCCCCCCAGCCTCAGCCTCTCTCTTCCAGCCTCCCCCCAGCCTCAGCCTCTCTCTTCCCAGCTTCCCCCCAGCCTCAGCCTCTCTCTTCCCAGCCTCCCCCCAGCCTCAGCCTCTCTCCTTCCCAGCCTCCCCCCAGCCTCAGCCTCTCTCTTCCCAGCCTCCCCCAGCCTCTCTCTTCCCAGCCTCCCCCCAGCCTCAGCCTCTCTCTTCCCAGCCTCCCCCCAGCCTCAGCCTCTCTCTTCCCAGCCTCCCCCAGCCTCTCTCTTCCCAGCCTCCCCCCAGCCTCAGCCTCTCTCTTCCCAGCCTCCCCCCAGCCTCAGCCTCCCTCTTCCCAGCCTCCCCCAGCCTCAGCCTCTCTCTTCCCAGCCTCCCCCCAGCCTCAGCCTCCCTCTTCCCAGCCCTCCCCCCAGCCTCAGCCTCCCTCTTCCCAGCCTCCCCCCAGCCTCAGCCTCTCTCTTCCCAGCCTCCCCCCAGCCTCAGCCTCTCTCTTCCCAGCCTCCCCCCAGCCTCAGCCTCTCTCTTCCAGCCTCCCCCCAGCCTCTCTCTCTTCCCAGCCTCCCCCCAGCCTCTCTCTCTTCCCAGCCTCCCCCCAGCCTCTCTCTCTTCCCAGCCTCCCCCCAGCCTCTCTCTCTTCCCAGCCTCCCTCTCTTCCCAGCCTCCCCAGCCTCAGCCTCTCTCCCCCCAGCCTCCCCTTGCATGATTATAGTGGACAAAAAGAGGCATCGCAACGATCATCAACTAACCTGTAAGGTGCCCATACATTCTAGGCTCTGCCTTACCTGCTCCGGTGCCCGCCGCCCTGCTCTGGCTGTCTCCTCTTCTGGCTGGCTCCAGCTTCAGACGCGTCCTCCTCCGCGGCGTGTGTCGTCTGCAGCATTGGACGCTGCAGCACGGGGCAGTGAGCTGATTGTCACGCCCGCGCGCCTCTGACCCTGGAAGTGCAGGCGATGGAACTTCCGGGGTTAATCAGCTCACTATGCCTGGCGCCCGCCATGTATTTAAATAGACAGAAGTGCGCCTCTCCTCCCTCTCAACCCCCCCCCCCACCCCCGAACACAGCCCGAGTGTAACGGAGGGAGGGACGGGGGGCGGGATGTAAAAAAAAAAAAAAAAAAATTATATATATATTTTTTTTTTTGCTGCCAGAAAGTGCCGCCCCCCGCAACATGCCGCCCCTAGGCACGGGACCACAGGTGCCTAGTGGCAAATACGGTCCTGAGCAAAGTCTATGGGAATTTGGGTTTCTTCTCTGCACTATGCAGTTCAAACTGCAGTCTTTTTGTTGCAGAACTTTGGTCAAAACTCATCTTTGCGTGCAAAACCCAAATGGCAAAAACAATTGACATGTCAATTGTTTTTGCCATTTGGGTTTTGCACTGCAAAGCTGAGTTTTTGACCAAAGTTCTGCAACAAAAAGGCTGCAGTTTGAACTGCATAGTGCGGACAAGAAACCCAAATTCCCATAGACTTTGCTTGAAAAGCAGAACACATCCATTTTGGCATTAAACGCTGCAGTTGAAAAAGCAGCAAAAAAGCAGGTAAAAAGCAACGTGCGGTCATAGCCTTACACTGACTTCCATTATATGTGTTACTCGAGTTGAGCCCGTTTGAGCGTCCGACCTCCTTGATTTGAGTAACGAGCACTCAAGCATTTTAGTCAGTACTCATAACTTCTGCTCACCACACGTCCATCTGACAGAATGAGGGGAAGCCAGCCCCTCAATAACCTCTGTCTGTCACTTAGACTTTTTGACCAGCCTTCATCAGTTTTATGGATGACAAACATTGACTTCCAATATGCTCCAGCATTAACATGACTCTGTATTCCTCACAGGCACACATTTCTATCAGCAGGGCAGATCAAAAGGCGGCTGTGTAGGACTTCAATACCGGCTAGTGTGCACGTTGGCACATCATCCATACTGGGATAGGTAGAAGGAAGATGGAGATGACAGTGAGGAGGCGCCAGATCGGAGAGCAGCGATGCCCATCGGACCGGACCGCCAACAGTGGTTTTGATGTTATACAACGCTCTTATGAACAGTATTCTGGAAGGTTGCATATAAGAGCTCACTGGTGGTGGCCGCAACTTATAGTCACCAAATCTGGCGACAGGTTTTCTTTAATCTGTTTTTGATTTTTAACCATTTGTGCTCTTCCCTGATCGTACCTTACCTCCGCTACTCCTTTGTTTAAATTTAAATTTCTGCTGTTGAGTCCCACTGAATCGCCTCTACTGCGCCGTTGAATTCTTGTTACTTGTTTACATAGACACCCACTTAGACTATAATAGCTATAAGTTCTAGCTTTGAAAAATATGGAAAGAACTTATATGTGATAAATTGACGTCTAAATGAGGCTTAACTGGAAATACAAATCAGGAATAATGTGCTAGAAAAGTGATGATAAATGCCAGGTACAAACTGGTGTTGTCTAGTAGCTCGTGTGTCCCAACAGGTGTGTGCTTCTGTTCTGGAATACAATGTCCTCTATACTGGTTCACACTGCCTAATGTGTGAGTGAAAGTTAAAGGGCAGCAGGCACAGGTCAATAGAAGTGTTCGAAATCACAAAACACATGTTGGCTTCCTTCCTCCTGGCTTGTATAAAATGATATGATTTCATTACGTTAATTTTTTAATGTTTTTTTGTGCCTTTTTTTTAAATTTTATTTTGCATACTGATGCATCTTTGGTAATGTGATGTGTTTTTCTTTTTGTAGTTAAGGGCTCATTCTGGCATCTGACTTACACATACATATGTTTTCATGGATAGGACATGACCCAATTATAGTCTATCGTGATATCTTTCATGGATATGTGAACAGCGTATGACCGATTTTGATCCAAGTCTATGGGCCCAAGAATTAAAATCACGGCCAATAGAAGAATGCCACGTATGTGCTGTCGATATATATATATATATATATATATATATATATATATATATATGTGTGTGTTTTTTTGGGGGTTTTTTGTTCTTTTTTTAACATTGCAAAGGGTAAATAAATTTCTTGTTTTTCTTTATTTTTTTTTCTTTTCTCGAAAACAAACATTCATGACACACTGATGAAACAAACATTACGGTACAAGCACACGGTACGAAGACACAGTGTCAGCTGTCCTTCAGGGCTGCAAGTGCTTTCCACAGGATACCTCCGTGCCCATGATTAGGGTTCAGGCCACTGCGGTCTTTATTTCTGTTCTCCCTGCGGAAAACACACAGCTCTACAGTAATAAATTGACATGTAATTTTAGTGCAGTTCTATCACAAAACTGTATACAAACCCTTATGCCAGGAAAGTCAATGAGAATCCTGAAGCTTTGTGCACGTTGCTTTTTTTCCTAGCATATTTGGTGCAGAAGTAAATCTGCAGCATGTCAACTCGTTCAGCATTTTTGCGGCATTTTTCCACCCCACAATGCTTGTTTTTCGGTCAAGAGATGCAGATTTGGTGCAGAAATTCCAGCAACCAAATACTCAACGTGCGCACATAGCTATAAGAAAGGAAGAAAAAACAAAAAGCCAGCACTAAATGTGCACTTCAGCACTAAAAATTCCAAACTGTACTTATTATAAAAAAAATTTGAGATTTTTGGCAAAAAATTTCAATTTCTTGAGCTACCTCGCCACGTCACGGCAAATCTCATTTGAGGCAGTCCTACACTAAAATATTTTTATAAAATGTGCCATACGGCCTCACATATGAATAGTAGAACTGCTCTTAGCAGCACTCACCTGGTCTATTTCAATCCCGTACCCATGACTGAGTCATGGCTGTGGGCGGGACAGGTCAGAGCAAATGCTGCATGAAGTATGAGATTTGCCGGGGTGGAGATGAGCGGGACGTAAACATCCTGCCCACCTCCTTCCTTCCACATAGCCGGTGGAGGCAGGTAAGGCGATGTTCCTCGCTCCTGCGGCTTCACACACAGCGATGTGTGCTGCCGCAGGAATGAGGAACAACATCGTATCTCCTATTGGTGCGACATTATGAAAATGACTGACGCTACACAGATCACCGATTTTCGTTTATCGGCGCATCTAGGCTTTACACGTTGCGACGTCGTTACCGGATGTGTGTCACTTTCGATTTGACCCTGACGATATTGCAGTAGCGATGTCGCAGCGTGCAAAGTACCCCTAAGATTAAAAGCACCACTCCAGCACTGAAAAAAAACACTGTAGTGGTGCGTTAATATTTATGTGAACAAGTAAAAACTATTTGAATATACAATTTCAGATGTTATACTTTTTATCAAATGATTCATATTTTTTGCAGACCTGTAAATGTAATTTCTCAACTTTTCTTAAAACATGTTCAAGACTATTTTCAGTTTGTTACCATCAGCAAAAAATGTCAACACCACAATCATAGTACTTCAAAAAGCGAAAACATCATCATTTTTTTTGTTAAATCGTTCAGGTATTCCTACGCAGTTTGCTGTAACATTACTGATCATTGGTCTCATTTTCTGCAATCCATGTTGCTGAGGATTGCAGAAAATTGAACTTATTATAAAGAAATAACTTCCATCACCTCTTCACCTGAAGCAGAAAAATGCAAGAGAAATGTATGATTTTAACTGGTTAATGGGAAAAAATTTGGCTATAATTTATTCCTTTATTTCTTTTTTTCCGTCCTCCATTTCCCTATTTTAGTGTGTGACCAATTAGTTGTCATCAGATGACTGTTAGGAGAGTGGTAGACAGGGGCTCCTATGCTGTCCCACATGCTAGGGGACCCTAGGCTATTCCTAACCTTAGGGTTACTCCTGATGGTGGAGATGTCTGAGTCCCCTTCCTGGTTATGCTCCTGACCAGTACTACTCTGACACAGTCCTCTCACCAGGGAAGGACAGGCATGAGTATGCTGGAAAACAGATAAAGACAGACAAGGGAAAAACAAAACTTTGACACACTACACACACACAAATATAGACAATGAGATACCCAGGAGAAAAATAAGACAAGGAAGGTAACAATAAATAGGTAACAAGGGTTATCTCCACAACTGCACTTAGCAACAAATATAACAACCACCAGATAGTCTGGATCACAACAGCTCACCAAACCAGCTAGGATAAACTATACCTGGCATAGGTGGAAGGATCTATCCAGCATATATAGGAAGGGAACAGATGTGATTAGCTTCCCCACAACATATGATCAAAGGAGACTAAAGGCCACTTTACACGCTGCGATATCGGTACCGATATCGCTAGCGTGGGTACCCGCCCCTATCGGTTGTGCGACACGGGCAATCGCTGCCCGTGGCACACAACATCGCCCGGTACCCGTCACACTACTTACCTGCTCTTCGACGTCGCTGTGACCGGCAAACCGCCTCCTTTCTAAGGGGGCGGTCCGTGCGGCGTCACACCGACGTCACTAAGTGGCCGCCCAATCAAAGCGGAGGGGCGGAGATGAGCGGGACGTAACATCCCACCCACCTCATTCCTTCCACATTGTGGGCGGCGGCAGGTAAGGTGAGGTTCCTCGCTCCTGCGGTGTCACACGGAGCGATGTGTGCTGCCGCAGGAGCGACGAACTACATCGTACACGCTGCAGCAGCGATATTTGAGAAGTGACCCCCATGTCAACGAGGAGCGATTTTGGACGTTTTTGTAACGATCCAAAATCGCTCCTTGGAGTCACACACAACGAGATCGCTACAGCGGCCGGATGTGCGTCACAAAATCCGTGACCCCAACGAGATCGCTGTAGCGATCTCTTAGCGTGTAAAGCCCGCTTTACAAGCAGACTAGCAGAGATTAACTCCTGCTGGCCTACCCATGAATCAGCACACAGCAGGTCAATGTCCAAGCCTGCCTGTGCTGATCATACACTAGAGAAGTTATCGGGTGGAGTGCCAGAATCTGTAGTCTGAACATAACCTGACGCCACCATGACAGTCGGTGAAGTTTGTAAAAGTCTCAGTGTGACATTCGTCTAGAAAAGGGATTGTCCTAAGTTACTATTGCTGTCTGATATCTACATATTTGCTTAAAGTTATCCGAACTGCTGATTATGGCAAGAACGGCTAAACATATATTGTTTATGGGGGCCCCACACCCGTTTTGATTTACACACGGTTCCTTATTCAGCTTTTTTGCGATACTTGCTCACAAGGATTTTAATATGTCCAGTTTTGATGGATTTTCAATAAAGGAATGCTATTTTGAATTTACAACTACCTGGACTACAGCTGGATTTTTGTTCTTCACCTCTAGAAATTTTTGGAACTGTAATTTTCTTAAAGCAAAGCTAGTCCTAGTCCACTTTCTTAATAAATACAGTACAAGGATTTCTTGGTTATCTGCAGGACCATCACACCAGACATGTTTACAATCCTCTTCTTAACCTCCATATTAGCACTGTCGGAAGATTTGAAGGGTCAAAACTGGTGACCGATAGTCTTTTTAAGGCTTTTTGGAGTCAGGCACAGATGTAGCATTTGTTCTAAGATGCAAAATGTTCAAGCTAATTCTCCATCTCCTTGTAAAAACAGTACGATTTGTGAAATTGAGACCAGCTTTCTTCAGTGACCTCAACAGGTCACTGCTTTGCACAGGGTATGCTTGTACCCGCCCATAATCTCGCGCCTGCGCATTTAGCTCACCGGCGCGAGTGAGAGCTGTTTTCTGCTCGGCTCGCGATATGGCAGAGCGAACTGCGCCTGCGCAAGCAGACCTAACTGCACAGGCGCAAGATTTGAAAATGCGAGGAGGAGGATGACGGAGGGCGTCATCCCGTCAATCAAGAAAGGAGGACGGCGATCAGCGGCAGGAGGGGGGAAAAGGAGCAGAAAATAAGCCCGCCCATCTGGCCAACACAGGTAATTAGCATATCTAACGGCCAAGTTTTATAAAGTTACTTTTGGGGTCTGGAAGGGGGTCAGGGCCAAGGTGTACCTTTATAAAATGCAGCCCAGGAGCCGCAGAAGGTGATTCTTTTAGTTTAATAGGGAAAAATCTGGTGACAGGTTCCCTTTAACCTCCAATGCAAGTAGTCCTGAAGGAAGTGGGATCTGGTGCAACCTTGTATTTCACACTATTAGTAATTGTCAGATGATTGTCAGATCCTAATTACTAATCCTACAGAGTCTCATATACTGTACAGGGCTATGTCAAAAGTTCACCAGTTTACCTACAACCCCCAGCTATTTACTAGTAGAATTACTAGTTTGAACCAGAGACTGAATCGGGTTTGTTAAACATTTCAGGTAATTGATAAGAAAATCTATTAGTTTTTTTGCACACGTAAAGCAGAAGAATGTGAGTGTAAACAATTCCGTGGTTACAGTCCTGACAATGGCACCTCCTGACCGTGGCGGAAGCTTGCATTTTAATTTGTAGCAAGTTAATAAAATACTAGTAATTTAAAAAGGTCACAGGATGACATTGTTCTGGGTTTTGCTAATTATTTAACAGGATGAAAACAAATGACATACTGATGTATAAACGATAACATTAATTGGGTCCTAATTTATTATAATTTCTACATACAATGTAACAAAGAAACATCAAAAACAGAATGTGAGAGGATAAAACAGACACGATATGGAGAAAAGTATTGGGACACATTTCTTAATCATTGAATTCGGGGGTTTTATTCAGTTCCATTTTCACAGGTCCATACAATCCAGCCCCTCGGAATGCAATTTGCCTTCATGACATTATTGGGAATTTATCAACAGGATTATGTGACGCCCTGGCAAAACCAGGTAGTCACAAATAGGCCCCTGCATAACACCTTCCCTCATTAGGAAACACACAGCCAACCAAGAAAACCCTAGTCACCCCCCCCTTAGGGACAGACAGACACACCAGTGGGCGTGACTAGGCGGTTGGAACACGCCCACCCAGGGGCAGGGGTCTAGACAGCCTGGGGCGGGAAAAGCAACAGATCTGTTAGAGTTCAGTTTGGAGAGGAGAGTGGGCTGGAGCTAAGGGTAGCTCCAGCAGTGAAGTTCAAGTTGAACGGGGCCAGGGTAGGAGCCCTGGTGCCTTGGCTAGGAGGCAGACGGTGGTCTCCGTCAGCAGGAGATGGGAAGACGGCTTGGCGGAATCGAGGTGGACCGGGCCAGGGTTGTAGCCCGCCGGTACCGCCACGGGGAACCGACCCGGAAACCGTAGCACAAAGGGGGGTACTCGGACCCTGAAGCCAGGAACCAGAAACAAGTGGAACTGGTTAATTAAACGATTGAGGCCAGGACTAGAGGTCCTGTCCCACCCAAAGTCCCTCATAGAAGACAACAGCCCACAGATTAGGGATAAGAGGTCACCGCCAGGGCCCATAGATCCCACGGGCCAGCGTCTGCAGGCACGGCTCCTTAGGCCACATCCAGCCGGGAGCGGACTCCTGAGTTTTATACTGGGAAAGTCCACCTTACACAACAGTGCAGGAAAAGGATAGAGACCACCAGCCGAGTGGGGGATCCCGAACGCAACCGGCTGCGGCACCGGCCACCACCACCTTGGTTTACCAGAGACTTGTGTGTTTTACTAACAGTGAGTACACCAGCACCCCCTGCGGTCGTCATTCCCCCTACACTAGAGCCATCGAGGTCCCGGGGCCACCATCCCTGCCCACGGAGGGTTTAACAACTTGCTGCACAACATCTCCCCTGGGTGCCCCGTAACAGCTGCGGTGGTGTCCCAGCTCACCACACACCGTGGGTGGCATCACGGACTTACTACAGCCTAGCCCATACATCTACGTCCCCCCATTTATTAGGCGTGTCCGCGAGGGCCCGGGTCCGAAGACCCTCGAGCCACCACCCCTGAAGGCCTGGGCCCGAGCAGCGACCGGCTGCTGGCATGGGGGCGGCACAATTACATACCTCAAACTATTTATATGCACATGTAGCTGTTTCAAAGACCAATCCAGCAATACCTTTACATGGCCAGTTCACTCCTCCATTACTGAGAAATCAGCATTTGAACTGGTACGCAAACAAAGCTAAGGAGCTATGGTAGATCAGAAGCCTCTGTCACTCACACATTATTCCCCTACTCAATGATTGACTGACAGCCTCTATACTTCAGACAAATGATCCATCAGTCAAACAGGAAGAGGCGGTTAATAGAGCTGGAGTGACAAAGGATGCAGATCTACAATAGCTCTTGATCCTCATTTGCATATCAATTTAAATGCTGGTTTCTCAGTAACGGAGGAATGGACTGGTCTTTGGAATGGAATGTAAAGATATTGCTGGACTTGTCTGTGAAAGAGCTACATGCACATATAAATAGTTTGAGGGAAAAAATCCTGCTGACAGATTCCTTTTAATTAAAAATTGTCTCGTACTACTCAATTAATTTGAACGTGGTACTATAATAAGAGATAACAAGTCAGTTTGTGACATTTCTTCCCTTCTAAATATTCTTAGATCAGCCTTAAAGTGAACCTGTCAGGTGCAATACTGTATGTACCCAGAACCATGAGCAGTTCTGGGTGCATATTGCTAATCCCTGCATAACTGTCCCTGTATCTAGTAGTATAGATAAAGAGATGTTTAGAAAAACTATTTCTAAAGATCTTTTATCATATGCTAATGAGGCCAGGGACTAGTCGCAAGGGTGATACTTCCCTGGCTAGTCGGCCCATGTAGCATATTAGCACGCCAACAGGGGCGTACTAACATGCTAATAAATGTGCAGCATCAGAGCCATGCTCGCTCTCACCTCAGCTGTCACCACTGGTTTTTGGCTTAGTGAGCACAATCAGAACGTCCCCGGACTTCCGGTCATGCGCACTACACCAGTTTGAAACCAGGACGCATACACCTGGCTTCATGGTGCACATGACTGGAAGTCCAGGACTTCTGATCATGTACACTGAGCCGAAATCCAGCTTCTGGCGTGGTGGCAGCAGAGAGTGGTTACATCCACTATGCCTCTAATGCTGTACATTCATTATTATTATTATTATTTATTATTATAGCTCCATTTATTCCATGGCGCTTTACAGTGAAAGAGGGTATACATACAACAATCATTAACAGTACAAGACAGACTGGTATAGGAGGAGAGAGGACCCTGCCCGCGAAGGCTCACAGTCTATAGGGAATGGGTGATGGTACAATAGGTGAGGACAGAGCTGGTTGCGCAGTGGTGTACTGGACTGAGGGCTATTGTAGGTTGTAGGCTTTTTGGAAGAGATGGGTCTTGAGGTTCCTCTTGAAGCTTTCCATGGTAGGGGAGAGTCTGATATGCTGAGGTAGAGCGTTCCAGAGTATGGGGGAGGCACGGGAGAAATCTTGTACGCGATTGTGGGAAGAGGAGATAAGAGAGGAGTAGAGAAGGAGATCTTGTGAGGATTTGAGGTTGCGTGCAGGTAGGTACCGGGAGACTAGGTCACAGATGTAAGGAGGAGACAGGTTGTGGATGGCTTTGTATGTCATGGTTAATGTTTTGAACTGGAGTCGTTGGGCGATGGGAAGCCAGTGAAGGGATTGACAGAGTGGCGAGGCTGGGGAATAGCGAGGGGAGAGGTGGATTAAGTGGGCCGCAGAGTTTAGGATAGATTGGAGGGGTGCAAGAGTGTTGTAAGATAGGCCAGAGAGCAGGAGGTTGCAGGGGCGTGCTTACATGTTAAGGGGGCCGACTAGCCAAGGGAAGTACCGCCCTTGCAACTAGTCCCTACGCTCATTAGCATATGATAAAAGATCTTTAGAAATACTTTTTCTAAAGATCTCTTTATGTATGCTACTAGTTACAGGGACAGTTAAGCAGGGATTAGCAATATGCACCCAGAACTGCTCGTGGATCTGGGTACATATTGCACCTGGCAGGTTCCCTTTAATAAAGTTGGACTCTTTTGCTCAGGTTGTTGCTTTATGCAGAACTCTGGTTTCTACAGGATAAATGTAATATATAAATTTTATTCTTTCAATTGCTATATAAAAAGTGATATCCAAAATAAATTAGCCATAAAAAATAAAATTAACCTGTCAATTTTACAAGTGGATTTAGTATTGTTTGCAGGATTGTCAATGGCTGCAAATGACAGAAGACAGCTCATCTAATATATTTTATTCTTGCTGTGATTTATCCTTTCATGCAAAGTAAACAATTCTTCAGCAGACTAGTCATTCATTTCTCATCAGGCCAGCACAGCGTGATACCTATACACTGACACGCAGTGACACCCTGCAAGGCCATATGTTTAGAATATTGTATTAATATTACATTATTGCTTCTGCTGAAAAGGAAGGCAAAATGTCAAATTGCAACTGTTAATCTTTGCACAGCGGGTCCAGCCCCGGCCTCTAATGATTACCTCACTGCATCTTCAGTTTTAATGAGTTCACTTAGGCAACGCTCTATTTCCTGGCCTGCTGTTCCGTCCATCGCTCCTTCTTTGTGTGACCGCAGTGGAAAGGGTTTAAATGTCATCTGCGGAAACCTGTTACTTTTCCTTTTCATTTTCTGCCTTTTAGTTTGCCACTGCCTTTACTTCCAATATTCTGTAGGTATGGTATATTATATTGAGCTGTACATGTTTAACTCATTTTTATCTGCAAAAAATACTAAAAAGAATTAGCATTAAACACAGGTCTCTGAATATTCGTCTCTTATAAAGATATTGAAATGATTTTCCAATGAATCAATCACTTTTTTAATTTTATTAAAATAAATAAATATTAGGCCCAAAATGTATAATCTACAATGTCGTCAAGAACAAGTTTCTTAAATCCCTGTTAATTTCCAGAAAACAGGGTAACTGTTCTGCTCACAGGGAAGGCATTGTATTAGTGGGTCCACTGAACTAAAATGTACCATTCACTTACCTGGGGGAGCGTACTCGACTGGCCACCGAGTCATCACTACTGCCACCAGAGGTGGCAACGGCTGCACACGTTGGTAAGCAGAGAGCAGCCCCAGGGGATCTGCAGTAACCCGGCAGCTGGCGCACAGCCGCCCCAGAAGTGGCGCATCACAGAATGACATTAACCCCAACTACCATAACCCGAATTCCCACCGCACCAGAGCAATTGGGAAGACCTGAGGTGAAACGCCAGAATGTCTGCAGCCTCAGCGAGTAAATGACAGAGATACGGTAGGAGAAAATGGCTCTGTGACTCGCCACTGGTTACAGTATTGTATTGTATTGGTGACCTGAGGATTCAGATACTGTTAAAAGTTTTACAAGTCGATGCAGAACATAGCCAGACCAACTGATTTGGTTGTATTTGCCCTGTGAGTCCCAGACCTGCAGTGAGATGCTCATTTTGCCTCAGGGTAGAAGTGGGCCTGCTCCAAACTTACTGCTGTCTCTCTGCTAATGTCACTCTGCTTCTGCAGCACCCACGGGGCAGGGGTTACTCGTCGCTGGGCCGGTGATGTCGGGTCTGGGAATGTCACGGGTGGCCCTGCTCGTTGCAGCAAGGATGGTTTTGCTCCCCACAGGTGGATCGGGCCCTGGGGAGGATGATGATGAGGGGAGTAGTGGCTGTGTGCGCCGAAGCGCGGGGCGACGGCGACGGGAATCAAAAGGCTGAGTCAGCGGCTGCAATTCCAGGTCTTTTACTCACTGTCTTTAGATTACCCGGGAGGTACCGGTCACCGCCATGGTGGGCTCCAGCCAATCCCGGTTAAGTCAGAGGCAGCCATCGATATTTGAAAGTGTTCCTTCCTAAGGGATGCTCCATCAGAAGTGAGGAACCCGGGCTGAGCTTCCCGCTCCAAGCCTCGAGCCCCGTGAAGAAAAGAGAGAAGAAAGTGGTGTTGTGTCACCAGAACTGAAGTCCCAACTTGACTGAAGATTGTGTAAAGGTTACTCCTGCTTCTACCCCAAGTGGTGCCCGCCCCCCCAGGTGGTTGTCTTAGTGACCGCAAAAGTCCCATGCTTTGTGATGGTCACCGCTTATCTACCCTAGTCCAGTCCCTACAGTGGGAAAGCACCTAAACTGTATGTAATGTGGAAATACCGGTGATTAATCCCTTCCTTGCCCGAGATGAATACTGCACCTTAAATGAGCTGCAGTATCCTGTGGCGACTGAAACCTCAGGGGCGCCACACTTCCTTCCTCCAGGAATGCGGTACAATCTTGGGAGTTTCTGTGACTCACTATGCTGTTCTTTAGGTCTTTCTGCTGGAACACTGTCTCTTTTACTCTCCTGTCCTCCAGGGCACATGATATGCACACAGGTGCTCCAGTAAGCAGGTTTTAATTGTGTGTATGTAACTATGTGTGTGTGTGTGTGTGTGTGTAACTATGTATATAATCTTTTTGGGATGAGAGTAACGGGAGCTGCACTGACGCACATCCTCCTACATTCACAGTCAGACCACAGTCCCATTAATTTGGTTAATCAGATACCCTTAATAATTGGAGCACTACTGTATTTCTGCAATTTTCTGTACTGTATTAATACTGCCCTGCCATAAAGTTTAACTTATTGTCCAAAACCAAGAACCGATAAGAAAATGATAACATTTCAATTTATCACAGTTTGTTTGCGGCTTTATAGTGTAGTAGAGGCATTATGTATAATGATTTTTCAATGTGGTTACTTTCCTGAAACCTAGGACTATTAGACTTTCCACATTAAGAGAAGCCAGAAACACAGGAGAATGAGAACAATAAAATTAATATTATAACAAATGGCACCATTGTATTGTTTCAAGACTGTATTTTTAGTGCAGCCCCAAGACACTAGTATAAGAGTGCAGTATATTCCCAAGACGCTATACTTGAGATGGGGTTTAGTTTCTATTGAGATCTGTTACAATATCCTTTTACAACTGCCTTGCAACCAGTACTATAAAATAAGAGCAGCTAAAAATGTCACATCCTTTACTCACCTCTCTAACCCACTAAGACAATGATCCTTTGGTAGTATAGAAGCCTGAGTAGCCAAATTATATGGACAAACGTATTAGGACACCTCTTCCTCATTTAATTCAGAATTTTAATTCAGTCCCATTGCCTCAAGTGTATAACATCCAGCCCCTAGCCATGCAATTTGCCTTTACAGACATTGGTGAAAAACTGTCTCTTTCTAAAGAAGTGACTGAATAGGATAACTGAAGTGAGCACTAATATATATATTATGAGTGCAAGCCAAAAAATTACATACTATATACGAATAAGGCTGCACATCAAACTTAGATAATAGTATAATGCCTCAAGCATATGGACAAATATTGGAATATACAATGAAAAATGCTACTTGCTAATTTGAACATGTGAATAATGAATTGCATACCTGCCATGAATATTAGGAAAAAGGAGATATTTAGCAATCGCATTGATCAATGTAACTGAGCCCCAAGGCCTCGTCAAGGCATATCTCTATATTGGGGTCCCTAGCTCTGTGACCCTAACTGTGTGTCATCTCATTGCAATTAAAAACTGCTATGGGTGGAGAGGGGTAACTAAGGACTTTCTTATATAGGAGATGGAAAAAACATGGCCGAAAGGGGCGGAGCTGTGTTCACATTCAGAAAAAAAACTACATATAACTGAATAGGATAACTGAAGTGAGCACTAATATATATATTATGAGTGCAAGCCAAAAAATTACATACTATATACGAATAAGGCTGCACATCAAACTTAGATAATAGTATAATGCCTCAAGCATATGGACAAATATTGGAATATACAATGAAAAATGCTACTTGCTAATTTGAACATGTGAATAATGAATTGCATACCTGCCATGAATATTAGGAAAAAGGAGATATTTAGCAATCGCATTGATCAATGTAACTGAGCCCCAAGGCCTCGTCAAGGCATATCTCTATATTGGGGTCCCTAGCTCTGTGACCCTAACTGTGTGTCATCTCATTGCAATTAAAAACTGCTATGGGTGGAGAGGGGTAACTAAGGACTTTCTTATATAGGAGATGGAAAAAACATGGCCGAAAGGGGCGGAGCTGTGTTCACATTCAGAAAAAAAACTACATATAACTGAATAGGATAACTGAAGTGAGCACTAATATATATATTATGAGTGCAAGCCAAAAAATTACATACTATATACGAATAAGGCTGCACATCAAACTTAGATAATAGTATAATGCCTCAAGCATATGGACAAATATTGGAATATACAATGAAAAATGCTACTTGCTAATTTGAACATGTGAATAATGAATTGCATACCTGCCATGAATATTAGGAAAAAGGAGATATTTAGCAATCGCATTGATCAATGTAACTGAGCCCCAAGGCCTCGTCAAGGCATATCTCTATATTGGGGTCCCTAGCTCTGTGACCCTAACTGTGTGTCATCTCATTGCAATTAAAAACTGCTATGGGTGGAGAGGGGTAACTAAGGACTTTCTTATATAGGAGATGGAAAAAACATGGCCGAAAGGGGCGGAGCTGTGTTCACATTCAGAAAAAAAACTACATATAACTGAATAGGATAACTGAAGTGAGCACTAATATATATATTATGAGTGCAAGCCAAAAAATTACATACTATATACGAATAAGGCTGCACATCAAACTTAGATAATAGTATAATGCCTCAAGCATATGGACAAATATTGGAATATACAATGAAAAATGCTACTTGCTAATTTGAACATGTGAATAATGAATTGCATACCTGCCATGAATATTAGGAAAAAGGAGATATTTAGCAATCGCATTGATCAATGTAACTGAGCCCCAAGGCCTCGTCAAGGCATATCTCTATATTGGGGTCCCTAGCTCTGTGACCCTAACTGTGTGTCATCTCATTGCAATTAAAAACTGCTATGGGTGGAGAGGGGTAACTAAGGACTTTCTTATATAGGAGATGGAAAAAACATGGCCGAAAGGGGCGGAGCTGTGTTCACATTCAGAAAAAAAACTACATATAACTGAATAGGATAACTGAAGTGAGCACTAATATATATATTATGAGTGCAAGCCAAAAAATTACATACTATATACGAATAAGGCTGCACATCAAACTTAGATAATAGTATAATGCCTCAAGCATATGGACAAATATTGGAATATACAATGAAAAATGCTACTTGCTAATTTGAACATGTGAATAATGAATTGCATACCTGCCATGAATATTAGGAAAAAGGAGATATTTAGCAATCGCATTGATCAATGTAACTGAGCCCCAAGGCCTCGTCAAGGCATATCTCTATATTGGGGTCCCTAGCTCTGTGACCCTAACTGTGTGTCATCTCATTGCAATTAAAAACTGCTATGGGTGGAGAGGGGTAACTAAGGACTTTCTTATATAGGAGATGGAAAAAACATGGCTGAAAGGGGCGGAGCTGTGTTCACATTCAGAAAAAAAATACATATAACTGAATAGGATAACTGAAGTGAGCACTAATATATATATTATGAGTGCAAGCCAAAAAATTACATACTATATACGAATAAGGCTGCACATCAAACTTAGATAATAGTATAATGCCTCAAGCATATGGACAAATATTGGAATATACAATGAAAAATGCTACTTGCTAATTTGAACATGTGAATAATGAATTGCATACCTGCCATGAATATTAGGAAAAAGGAGATATTTAGCAATCGCATTGATCAATGTAACTGAGCCCCAAGGCCTCGTCAAGGCATATCTCTATATTGGGGTCCCTAGCTCTGTGACCCTAACTGTGTGTCATCTCATTGCAATTAAAAACTGCTATGGGTGGAGAGGGGTAACTAAGGACTTTCTTATATAGGAGATGGAAAAAACATGGCCGAAAGGGGCGGAGCTGTGTTCACATTCAGAAAAAAAACTACATATAACTGAATAGGATAACTGAAGTGAGCACTAATATATATATTATGAGTGCAAGCCAAAAAATTACATACTATATACGAATAAGGCTGCACATCAAACTTAGATAATAGTATAATGCCTCAAGCATATGGACAAATATTGGAATATACAATGAAAAATGCTACTTGCTAATTTGAACATGTGAATAATGAATTGCATACCTGCCATGAATATTAGGAAAAAGGAGATATTTAGCAATCGCATTGATCAATGTAACTGAGCCCCAAGGCCTCGTCAAGGCATATCTCTATATTGGGGTCCCTAGCTCTGTGACCCTAACTGTGTGTCATCTCATTGCAATTAAAAACTGCTATGGGTGGAGAGGGGTAACTAAGGACTTTCTTATATAGGAGATGGAAAAAACATGGCCGAAAGGGGCGGAGCTGTGTTCACATTCAGAAAAAAAAACTACATATAACTGAATAGGATAACTGAAGTGAGCACTAATATATATATTATGAGTGCAAGCCAAAAAATTACATACTATATACGAATAAGGCTGCACATCAAACTTAGATAATAGTATAATGCCTCAAGCATATGGACAAATATTGGAATATACAATGAAAAATGCTACTTGCTAATTTGAACATGTGAATAATGAATTGCATACCTGCCATGAATATTAGGAAAAAGGAGATATTTAGCAATCGCATTGATCAATGTAACTGAGCCCCAAGGCCTCGTCAAGGCATATCTCTATATTGGGGTCCCTAGCTCTGTAACCCTAACTGTGTGTCATCTCATTGCAATTAAAAACTGCTATGGGTGGAGAGGGGTAACTAAGGACTTTCTTATATAGGAGATGGAAAAAACATGGCCGAAAGGGGCGGAGCTGTGTTCACATTCAGAAAAAAAACTACATATAACTGAATAGGATAACTGAAGTGAGCACTAATATATATATTATGAGTGCAAGCCAAAAAATTACATACTATATACGAATAAGGCTGCACATCAAACTTAGATAATAGTATAATGCCTCAAGCATATGGACAAATATTGGAATATACAATGAAAAATGCTACTTGCTAATTTGAACATGTGAATAATGAATTGCATACCTGCCATGAATATTAGGAAAAAGGAGATATTTAGCAATCGCATTGATCAATGTAACTGAGCCCCAAGGCCTCGTCAAGGCATATCTCTATATTGGGGTCCCTAGCTCTGTGACCCTAACTGTGTGTCATCTCATTGCAATTAAAAACTGCTATGGGTGGAGAGGGGTAACTAAGGACTTTCTTATATAGGAGATGGAAAAAACATGGCCGAAAGGGGCGGAGCTGTGTTCACATTCAGAAAAAAAACTACATATAACTGAATAGGATAACTGAAGTGAGCACTAATATATATATTATGAGTGCAAGCCAAAAAATTACATACTATATACGAATAAGGCTGCACATCAAACTTAGATAATAGTATAATGCCTCAAGCATATGGACAAATATTGGAATATACAATGAAAAATGCTACTTGCTAATTTGAACATGTGAATAATGAATTGCATACCTGCCATGAATATTAGGAAAAAGGAGATATTTAGCAATCGCATTGATCAATGTAACTGAGCCCCAAGGCCTCGTCAAGGCATATCTCTATATTGGGGTCCCTAGCTCTGTGACCCTAACTGTGTGTCATCTCATTGCAATTAAAAACTGCTATGGGTGGAGAGGGGTAACTAAGGACTTTCTTATATAGGAGATGGAAAAAACATGGCCGAAAGGGGCGGAGCTGTGTTCACATTCAGAAAAAAAACTACATATAACTGAATAGGATAACTGAAGTGAGCACTAATATATATATTATGAGTGCAAGCCAAAAAATTACATACTATATACGAATAAGGCTGCACATCAAACTTAGATAATAGTATAATGCCTCAAGCATATGGACAAATATTGGAATATACAATGAAAAATGCTACTTGCTAATTTGAACATGTGAATAATGAATTGCATACCTGCCATGAATATTAGGAAAAAGGAGATATTTAGCAATCGCATTGATCAATGTAACTGAGCCCCAAGGCCTCGTCAAGGCATATCTCTATATTGGGGTCCCTAGCTCTGTGACCCTAACTGTGTGTCATCTCATTGCAATTAAAATTATTCGTATATAGTATGTAATTTTACATTGATCAATGCGATTGCTAAATATCTCCTTTTTCCTAATATTCATGGCAGGTATGCAATTCATTATTCACATGTTCAAATTAGCAAGTAGCATTTTTCATTGTATATTCCAATATTTGTCCATATGCTTGAGGCATTATACTATTATCTAAGTTTGATGTGCAGCCTTATTCGTATATAGTATGTAATTTTTTGGCTTGCACTCATAATATATATATTAGTGCTCACTTCAGTTATCCTATTCAGTTATATGTAGTTTTTTTTCTGAATGTGAACACAGCTCCGCCCCTTTCGGCCATGTTTTTTCCATCTCCTATATAAGAAAGTCCTTAGTTACCCCTCTCCACCCATAGCAGTTTTTAATTGCAATGAGATGACACACAGTTAGGGTCACAGAGCTAGGGACCCCAATATAGAGATATGCCTTGACGAGGCCTTGGGGCTCAGTTACATTGATCAATGCGATTGCTAAATATCTCCTTTTTCCTAATATTCATGGCAGGTATGCAATTCATTATTCACATGTTCAAATTAGCAAGTAGCATTTTTCATTGTATATTCCAATATTTGTCCATATGCTTGAGGCATTATACTACTTCTTTCTAAAGAAGTGTCATGAGTGTGGCACGGCCGGATGTGATCTCAGAGGGTTCTGGGATCAGAAAATTGCAGATCTGCTTTAGTTCCCACTCGTCAATTACCTTGAGTTGGAACATATTTAATTCCATCCAGTACTGAAGGGGTTAAAGTGCATTTCTATCCTGCAGTGATCTAACAGGTAGTTATAACCTCAGCTGCAGCCACTCCTTTCTGTTATAAATATCCACTCCTCACTCCTCCCTATGCCGGCTATAGCTCATACTTAGCTGACCATGTGGAAGGAGCTTGTTGCTGCATAGCTGTAGTGTCATTTCTATTGCAGCTGTGAATTTTCCTACTGAAGAGATCCAGGAGTGCTTTTCGTTGTGTCTTCCCCACCTGTTTGTCTTACCTAGCTCGTATTGTCTTATTGTAGTAGCAAGACTAGCGTCTTGCTGGTCTTCACTAGTCAGGGTGAATTGAGGGCTAGAGAGGGCCTAGGCACGTGATCGGCGCACAGTGGGAAAGACCCATCTAGGGACATTAGGGAGTGCAGGGATCAGCCTCAGGTAAGTGTTAAGAGGCGACCCTGCTCCCCTCTCCTTAGAGCTAGGACCTGCCATTGTACTGTGTACCCTTTTGTGTCTCCCTCTCCCCCTGCATAACACTACCCAGGTGTTTCCACTGTACATATTGCGCTATTCGCCAGGATACCTCTTGTCTCCTGGCGTGACACCTGTAGTTATATCGTGACAGCAAGTCACTGATCTCCAGCGTGATCCTGTAATAATATGTCATCATTGTAATAAGTCACAATCAACAAATTCTTCTCTTCAGAATATTCTGACTTCAAATTTGGGTGCTATTATTGAAACGTGGAAGCATATAGAAACCTCAGAAACTCAAAACTCCACCATGTAATTACACAGTAGGACCTTTATGCTGAGAAGCATAGAGCATACATGTCGCCAACACTTTGATGACTCAATAACTGCGGAGTCACAAAATTTCTGTGCTGGGAACATCATGGCATGGGTTTCTATGGTCGAGCAGCCTTAGCTCAGCAAGCGCAATGACAATGGATATGGAGTGGTGTAGGCAGCCACCACTGGACTCTGGAGTAGTGAAATCGTGTTCTGTGGAGTGACAACTCATGCTTCTCTTTCTGTTAGTCTGATGGACAAGTCTGGCTTTGGCGAATACCAGGAGAATGTTACCTGCCTAACTGCATTGTGACAACGATAAAGTTTTGTGGAAATGGGTAATGATGTTCTTTCAGTGGTTAGCCTAGGTCCATTAGTTCCTGTGTGGGGAAATTTTAATATAAGATATTTTGGACAATTCTAGGTTCCAGCTTGGTGGGAACTAGTTGTGGAAGCTCTTTTTTGTACCCCATGACTATGACCCAGTGCACAGAGTAAGTTTCATAAAGGCATGGTTGGGGAACTTTGGTGTGGAATAACTTGACTGCCCGCATAGAGCCCTGACCGTAACCCCATCCAGTATCTTAGGAATGAACCAAAAAGTGACAGCAAGTCCCTTTCATCCAACAAATCTGACCTCACAAATGCTCTTCTAGAAGAATGGGCAAAAACTCCCACAGACACCTCCAAAATCTTTTAGAAAGGCTTCCCAGAAAAGTGGCACCTGTTATACCTGCAGATGGATGAAGTGAGGGAGAGAGGGGACCAACTGATTAACTTCCATGTTAAAGGGAACTTGTCACCAGATGTTTATAATAATCACCTAATGGTCGGTGCAGAGCAGACTAGTCGGATGGGCGTCTCCGTTCTCCGGGTCCGCGCCTCCTCTTTCGGCCATCTTTGTCCTCCTTCTGAAGCTAGTGTGGATGACGCGTTCTACGTCATCAACACTAGCCAACATTGAGGTCCTGCGCAGGCGCACTACAATACTTTGACCTGCTCTACTCAGGGCAGATCAAAGCGTGCTTGCGCAGGACCTCTATGTCGGCTTGTGTATATGACGTAGAACGTATCATCCACACTAGCTTCAGAAGGAGGACAAAGATGGCCGAAAGAGTTGGCACGGACACGGAGAATGGAGATGCCCATCCGACCAGTCTGCTTCTGCACCAACCGATAGGTGAATATTATAAACATCCAGTGACATCTTCCCTTTAAGGCCTATGGATGTAGAGTAAGTTGTAATAAAAGCTTATTTAGGTGTAATGTGGAGCGTGCATAATTCTATTAAAGGGATAATTAAGTAAGTTTTTTTCATGAAATACCTGCAACTTTATATATTTTTCTTTCCAAAGGTGTCTTCATTTGTAATAGTATTAGCAGGAAATATTTAAGCGATTACAGAAAAAAATACATTTTTAGATTAAAAAAAAGTGGAGTTCCTCAGAAGAAGATACACTGATGCCTAATAGAGAACGGGCCAGCACTAGGTCGAAACATGGCGGTGAATTGTTGGACGAAATAAACTTTTTTTTTTGTTGTAAATTCTTTATTTAAGATGTTTTTTAATATTACAGAAATGAAATAGCTACAACAATTAAGCAAAAACATGTATTTGTCAGATGAAAGGAAAGAGAAAAGGAAAGGAAAGAGGGAGAGATGGGGACGTGAGGTTGGTATAAAGTAAAGAGAGGACAAGGGGTTGGAAATGTAGAGGGGGTAGGGGAAGGGGAAAAAGGTGAGATTCCCACCTATTTCTAAAAATGTGTCTGGTTACTTGGAGTTATATATATGAAAATATGAAAAGGTTTTGTTTTCAGACGTGTGTGTGAACGTGTTTGTTTTGCTTAACTGTCTATTTGGTTTCTGAGCTAATGTGTTATCTTTGGATGAGCAAATTTGTCAAGAGATTTTAGTTAGCTTTTGGTATCTGTCCCATTTGTCCCAAGATTCTAAAAGCTTCGCATTTTTCCTAGTGTAATGCAATCGGGCTTTTTCATGTATGCTTATAAGATTTGATTCATTGAACCACTCGGTTAGACTCGGTGCATCACCTTCTTTCCAGTGTCTGGCTATTAGAAGTTTTGCTGCATTTATGAGGTGAGGTATTATTGAGAGTTTGTTTAGGTGTTCCTTATGTGGATCTATATTGAGAATAATAGTTTGGGTTGAAAGTGAGTTTGGTCTTGAGAGCATTTTCTATATGAATTTTAATGGAAGCCCAATATTATTCTATTTTTGGGCAATGATACCAATTGTGTGAAGGAGTGCCAGTCGCTTGATTACATCTCCAGCAGTGTGGCGACAAGGAGTTGTCAATTTTGTAGAGAATGTCTGGGGTTTTATACCACCGTGAGATAATTTTATAGTTGAGTTCTGTCACGCTCCCGATGCCTCGGCACCGCTCCTTACCCGCTGATCCGGTCGCACCATCCCGGCACCGCTCCGTACCCACTGATCCGGCCTCACCGTCATTGCACTGCTCCTTAACCACTGATCCAGTCCACGTGTCCACCGGTCATGGCTGCCGCTCCCGCTCGTGCTCTCCTGTGTCCTGGTCTTATGAGTCTGACTCTGAGTCTTAGCCACATGGTTCTGTATAGGACCAGGCCGCGCCCACTCTCCTGGTCTTATAGGCCCAGCACACCTGCAGCAGGAAATGACATGAGGCTGTGCTGGGTATATAAGACTGGCCTTTCCATGTGGGCGGCGCCTGATCAACATGTCTTGAAGCCTTGTCTTGTGAGCTAGATGCTCAGGTCCCCTTGTGCCGTGTCCTGGACTACTGTTTGTCTTTCCTACCCGGCACCTGTACCAGTATACCGTACAGTCTTAGGAACTCCGTGACCCCAGTGACTTTGTTCTTCCCGTCCCCTGTGGGACGCGGCTCCCATCCCGGCCACGCCAGTGCTCCGGGTGCCGTGTACCCTGCCCCCCGGTGGGGTGCTCGGTCCAGCGGATCCACCTCCTGGGTCTACCAGTCCTCCCGGTCCTGACAAGTTCTTGATATCTAGATGAGGTTGAAAGGTTGTGGGCGTTGTTGAAGATCATTTGAATTTCACTAGGGTTGAAGGTGGTGTTTAGTTCAATTTCCCATTTGTTAATGTAAGAAGGTTTTTCCGAAGTGTTATACAGTAGCTTGTATATTTTTGAGATTAGCCTATTCTTCCCTTGAGCATGTAGTAGAAATTCTTGTTGGGGGGATGGGTTTGAAGGGGAAATATCTGGGATGTGATATGAAGCTAGGTCTCTAATGATGGCTAGGTCTTTATCTTTTAAATCTATTGGGTTAAAGATGGATTTTAGCTCTTCTATAGTTAATGGTTCATGGTTATGGATTATCTCTGATAGTGTTATGTTGCAGAGATTTTTTGATGTCCTAATTTTGTTTTTTAGCAGTCTAAATATTTGTGGGATTACATGTAAAATGGGGGTGGCTCTGCAAATAATTCGGAATTAGATCTAGTTTTTTATTAAATTTATGCCAAAGCTTAAGTGTTACTATGGTAAAAGGGTTCAGTATGTTTTTATATTTGAATTTGTTGTGAGGGGTTGGCCATAGAAAATGTGATAGGTCTCCTTTTAAGTTGCTGATTTCCAAGGTAGTCCACAGTTTTCTAGAGGGCTTTGTCCTCATCTGCATGAGTCTGGCTATGTGTGTGGCTAGCCAATAGCGTTCAAAATCTGGGAGTCCTGTACCTCCTTTAGATTTAGGAGCAGTCAGTATAGTGTACTTTAGTCTATGGCTCTTTTTAAGCCATATAAAATTTGAGATCATGTTTTTCAATTTGCTGAAGAAATGTTGTGGGATATCTGTAGGGATTACTTGTAGAAGATATAAGATTTTTGGCAGAATGATCATTTTGATTAAATTGGTTCTCCCAAACCACGAGATTGGTAAACTGCTCCAAGCGGAAATGTCGGCTTCTATTTTGTGAAAAAGTGGCTTGAGATTCAGATCGTTTAGTTGAGACAGGGAGTTGCTAATTCTTACGCCTAGGTGAGTGATGGAATTGCTAATACTGAAAGGAGATGATTCTGATACATCTTTCCATATTTTGGGGGGTTAATGTTTAATAAATGGGATTTTGAAAAATGTATTTTGAAGTTGGAGACTTCACTATATAACTTGAAATCTGCGGTAAGGGCCTTAATTGAATTTGAAGGGTTCGTTAAAATGAAAAGTATGTCATCTGCAAATGCAGTGGATTTGTATTCTATTTGGTTGCATTTCAGGCCTGAGATCTTGGGATTTTGTCTTATTTTCTGGAGAAAGGTTTCTATTGTTAGAATAAATAGAAGTGGTGAAAGGGGACAGCCCTGTCTGGTTCCATTTTTTTATGTTAAAACTAGAGGAGAGTTCATTATTTATTTTTAGCTTTGCGGTTGGGGTGGCATAAAGTGCCAGGATTTTGTCAATGAATAACGGTGGGAAGCCAAATTTTTTTGAAAGTTTGTTCGATAAATAGCCAATTGACGCGGTCGAAAGCTTTTTCTGCATCTGATGTGATGATTGCAGTTTCAATATTGTTATGTTTTGCATATTGAATGGCGTTTAGTGTTTTAATTACACCAGATGTAGTTGGCATTTCAAGAAGAGGAACCTGCCGTCTGGATCATAAATGACGTCTTTGAGGTTAAAGGGTATCTTTTTATGGATAATAATCGAGACCCCTTTATTTTTCTTGATTGGGGAATTGGCATTAAACCATTCCGGGCAGCTGCTGGGTGATATTTTCAGGCTGGGGGATGCCCAATAACCATGGGTATCCCCAGCCTGAGAATACCAGACCCCAGCTGTCGGGCTTTATCTGTGCTGGTATCAAAATATGGGGGAATCCTAGGCCAATTTGTTAACTAATTAATTTATTTATTTTACTGTATGATATGGACATGCCCAGCAGCATCTTTGATTGGAAGCCTCAGACACACTGTCACTCAGCATGGGGGCTCGTCTGACTGCAACCAATTACAGACGCCGGCGGGCAGGGGAAGCAGTGAATATGTATGAACCTAATGAGCGGCCTGGGAAGAAAAATGAGAGGCCGTGGGAGCAGTGTGACAGCCGCCCTGGTGACTCGGTAAGTATGAAGACCTTGCTCCTACCCTTTTGTGCCGGATACTGGTCCCCCTAGACTTTTATTGGGGAAAGGCATCTGACCAGATACCAAGTCAGCGGGGAATGATCTGTCATTCCTCCGAAACGCAGGAACAAAACGCAAAAAGGATTGGCATGGTCACCACAAAGATGCAGCCAAAAAAACTGCAATGTGCGCACAGCAAAAATGAAATCTCATAGACTTTTCTGAGGAACGAATTGCATGCAGTATTGGGGCCAAAACTGCACGCAAAAAACGCAGCGTGCGCACAAGGCCTTATATGTAGTACTAGCTGTACTACCCGGCTTCGCCCGGGTTAATAACTGCTGTTAACAAAATAGAATGTATTAACATTCCCGGGATAGAATGTATAAATAGACTATATTAACGCCCGGGATAGTAACTGTCTCTCTGTTTCTCTCCAATTCTCTGTCTGTCTCCCCCTCTGTATATATCTCTCTGTCTCTCTATCTTTGTCTGTCTGTCTCTTTCCCTGTCTGTCTCTGACTGTCTCTGTCTCTTTCTCCGTCTGTCTCAATCTCTTTCCCTGTCTGTCTGTCTATCTATCTCTTTCCTTGTCTGTCTATCTATCTCTGTCACTTTCCCTGTATGTCTCTTTCCCTGTCTGTCTCTTTCCCTCTCTTTCCCTGTCTGTCTGTTTCCCTGTGTCTGTCTCTTTACCTGTCTGTGTCTGTCTCTTAACCTGTCTCTCTCTTTCCCTCTCTTTCCCTGTCTGTCTCTTTCCCTGTCAGTCTGTTTCTTTGTGTCTGTCTCTTACCCTGTCTATGTCTGTTTCTTACCCTGTCTGTGTCTGCCTCTTTCCCTGGCTGCATTGTGACACGCCAACATTCCATATAAGGGCGTGGCTGCGCATTCTTCTGAAGTTCTGGCTGCACTGTGGCTCCCAGCTCCATTCGCTTTAATGGAGGCAGGTTTTTTGGCGAATAACTGTAAACAGCGGGGTTAAAATTTCGCCTTGAAAAATAGCCTATGACGCTCTCAGGGTCCAGAAGTGTGAGTGTGCAAAATTTTGTGGCTGTAGCTGCGACGGTGCGGATGCCAATCCTGGACATACACACACACACACACTTACACACACACACACCCATTCAGCTTTATATATTAGATAATATCTGCGGGCAGACTCTCATGCAAATCAGTGTCCAGCCCATATCCCGAAACAGCTGATATACATATAAGACAAATGTGGATTTCTATAGAATAAAACATCTGATTGTAGATGTCAAGGTATCATTTTATTCAGCTTTCTATGACCTACATGCCCTTATAGACGGCTTTAGAGGGTTGATCCTACTGACAGATTCCTTTTATTGTATGATCCTGCAAAGAACAACAATACTGAGAAATCACTTTGATGATGTGCTGCAGTAAAGTTTAATAGCTGATCATAAACTGTGACGAACAAGGATCAAAAAACCTCTTTACACACTCAAATGAGCTGAGAACCAGAAGAGGGCGCTGTAAAGCCAAAATATTAATAACTGTATCTTCGGTACAGGTTAAATCACTTTTTTATATCGTTGACCCAAGTTTATACAACGTAAAGGTAAAGGTTTAGTGGATCCAATTTAAAAAGAGATTTTGCAGTTGACAACATAATTAAATGTTTATGGCTTATATTACAGATAAATGGATCCTGAGGTCTTCAACCTGAGTGTTCCCGGTTATTCATCTCTGGTACATTGCGGAATGATCACAGATAAAGATACAGATTGGCTTTGATGATGTAGTCTTATCTTTCCTATCAGCATGTCATCCATTTAATGTTTAACAAAATCATGAAATTAGAGCTGGGGTACCCGGTGTTAGAGAGGATCCCAGATTTTTTTTTCATTGTACTTCAAGTCTAAGTTGCAAAGTTTATTACAATATGTTTATATCAACACATTTCAGCAGTAGATTTATCTATATAAAAATGCATTGTATTAAAGGGAATCTGTCAGCAGGTTTTTGCTATGGAAGCTGAAGACACAATGTTGCAAGGGTTAACACTGAAAGTTCAGGGCTGCCTGTCTTGTCACAGTCCGTGCTATTGTTTATTTGCTATGTTTGCTTAAGAAGCAGGACCTGAACTAGAAAGTCATGCACACAGCAGTCCAGCACACCCCCTCCTCTGATTGACACTTCACGGTCAATGCACAATCTCTATAGCTCTATAGAGAGCCTGGTGTGGGTAGAAAAACTTTCTCAGCTGTGTTACATGGCTAAATCTAAAAATTCTGATTGTGTCAGAACAGCACCCAGTAATCTAAGTGATACATTGCTGGATTCAGGATCTCTTTAATAAGGGTCTTGATTTGCATTTGTTCTGAGTTGCCCTGTGAAAAAAAGATATTACCTATCCAAAGAATATGTGATAACTGTTATATTGGTGAGGGTCCAACTTTTATCGTCAATAGAATGAATTGGCAAGATGCATATGCGCTCTGAAGCCAGGAAGCATACACCCGGCTTCATAGTGCGCATGACTGGAAGTGCCAGGATTTCTGATCCATGCGCACTGACACTAAACCTGGCGTCTGAAACGATGACTTCAAACACAGGTACGCATGTCACCACTGATTATGCTGGGCAATGGGAATTGAATAGCATGTTAGTACGCCCCTGTAGGTGTGCTAACATACTAAGAGAACTCACTAGTTGGGGGAAACTAACGCCGTTGCGACTAGTTCCTTGCTTCATTAGCATATCCTAAAGGATCTTTAGAAATACTTTTTCTAAAGATCTCTTTATCTATGCTAGTATTTACAGGGACAGTTAAGGGGGCTTTACACGCTACTATATCGTTAATATTTTATCGTCGGGGTCACGTTGTTAGTGACGCACATCCGGCGTCATTAACAATATCGCAGCATGTGACACTTACCAGCAACCTTAAGCGACCTCAAAAATGGTGACAATCGTTCACCATGGAGAGGTCGTCCCAAAACCAAAAATCGGTAATGGTTGATTATCGATGTTGTTCGTCGCTCCTGCGGCAGCACACATCACTGTGTGTGACACCGTAGGAGCGAGGAAAGTCTCCTTACCTGCCGCCGGCCGCAATGAAGAAGGAAGGAGGTGGGCGGGATGTTACGTCCCGCTCATCTCCGCCCCTCCGCTTTGATTGGCCGGCCACTTAGTGACGTCGCGGTGACGTCGCTGTGATGCCGAACGTCCCTCCCCCTTGAGGGAGGGATTGTTCGGCAGTCACAGCGACGTCGCAGGGCAGGTAAGTGCGTGTGACGCTGCCGTAGCGATAATGTTCGCTATGGCAGCGAACACACGATATCGCACACACGACGGGGGTGGGTGCTTACACGCTCACTATCGCTAGCAATTGCTAGCAATGTCGTAGCGTGTAAAGCCCGCTTTAGACAGAGATTAGAAATATGCACCCAGAATTGCTCGTGCTTCTGGGTGCATTTTGCACCTGACAGGTTCCCTTTAAACGGTTTGATAGATGGAAAACATGTAGGTGGGAAGGAGCTCTTAAATATTTGGCCACACCAAGGGTACACTGAGCGCCTGTACTTGGTTTGAACAGTCAGTTTTTGCTGACACAGTCCCTTTCATTATTACTAGATTGTACTTGTTAGGATACCGATAGAACAAAGGCCAATTGCAGGATGCGACTACACAGGGTTTTCTGTTGTGTAATCAAACCATAAAAATACGTAGGTCTGAATACAACTTGTAGCTAAAAAGACATTAGAAAGAATTTAGTTAAGTTTATTTGCAATCTTTGATCTTTTTTTTTTTAATAAACTGGAAAAAAATTGGCTGTCAAAGTCTATACAACCCATTTACGCCGGTCTCATTTAGAGCAAGTTGTTTATGGTCGTTCTTCGCTGATTGTACCAATGCAAAAATGATGGTTATAGGCAGCAAGGTTGATAATTGGCATATTTCTGCAAAAGCCATCGCTAATCAATAATGGTGACTAATTAACAAACATATAAGAATATGTAATGGAGAGTCTACCGCAGACAATACATGACTGTACTATTGTAGATGTTTACTTCCCATCTTAACCAAAAATCCCCCATGCCTTTATCCCTTTCCCACGGATTACTCCCCCCAATAAAGACAGGACGACTGCTTGGATAAATTGGACAATTCTGCCCTTTATTACACAAACAAAACAGTAAATAACTTTCTTTAAGCGAGACGGGTTCTAGGAGCTCCAATAATCTGGCAGACATTCCCATAATATTGATAAACCATCAGCTCAGGGACACCCTTACCATTAAACCATTTCCTTAAGATCGACTCTCAGGGGAACTGTAGCGTCCACGGGTCTTTAGGGTACTCGTCACCGGGCCAGTGGTTGCTTGGGGTAGCTGTGACTGGCCTGACCCGGCTCCGTGACCCCGTCAGCTACATGTTAAATAAGAACAGGAAACGGACAAGTTTCAACACAGATGGGGATGGAAGGAGGGCGACGGGCCCCTGGGAAGTATATCACCGGTTGCAGCGGTGACTGGGGTCTCGGCCTCCTCCGCTATCAACCCTTCCTGCGACTAGTCCTCTCCCAGGGGCAGTACTGGATGGGGAGTGGGAATGCTTTGCAGCGCTACCCACGGTATGCGGCTAGGAACTAGCCGCCGCTGCACAGTCTCTCTCCAAAGCAGGTGTTATGTGCAGCCAGGATGGTATTGCTCCCCACGGGTGGAGCGGTGTACCCCGGGAGGTTGGTGAGCGCCGGAGCACAGGGCGACGGCAGTGACTCACAGAGTCACCAGGTGCAGGTTCCAGTCACTTTATTTACTGGTTCAGGTGGTATCACACCCAGTCCTCGCCATCAGAGACTCCAGTCGCTTCCAGGGCAGGTCAGAGGCTGGATCCGGTTTGGTAATCTGTGGCCTTTCTCCTCTATGCACAACTCTGTACTCTTCCCCGATCTCAGTCCGCACGGCCGGCAGCCTGGGCCTCTCGTGGGTTAGACTCCTATCCCCCTCTCTCAGGCACCCTCTCTGCTGCCGCACCTCGGCCATGTGAACTAGGGCTCTGTACCTCTCTTGTGCCTAGTCCCGTCTCTCTGGTGACTGCTCCCTTTTAGTCCATGATTACAGGTGCCGGGTCCCATCTCTCTAGATGTTACTGGCCCCCAGCTTGGTGGAGCTGTCCAGACAGCTCTGTTCTGCCTCCCTGAAGGCTTGACAGCCTCCCCTTCAGGGAGCTGCACCACTGTGCGGCTGCTCTGTCTCGTGTCAAAGCTTGTTCTGAGGTAAAGTGAAACTGTTTTCTACTCCTAACTGTTCATTAGTGATGTGTCGGTCGTGAACGATCCGACACAAAGATCCAGCTCCCTGCTGTGACTGACAGGAGCCGGATCACCAATGAGAGCCACTAAAATCTCTAAACGGCTCTTTTCGCCTCTGAAACCCCGCCCACCCACGGCTAAACGCCGCCTACTCAACAAACTAATTGGTCACGTGTAAGTGGGTAGGGTTTAGCTGCGGGTTGGCGGGGTTTTGGCGGCGTTACTATAATCTTAAATATGTGTTCACCTGGGGTGAACACATATTTAATAAGGAGCCGAGAACAATCTGAAAGATCCGCCTCTTTTTAGTGAGCAGAGCCATGGGAACCGGATCACCAAAAAGAGCCGGACTGCCCATCACTACTGCTCATGCCCCCACTTTTACAAGTTGCAATGCAACCTGGGTCTGCTAAAAACTGTCTGAGTCACTTCCTGTGTCTGTACAAACATTGTTAACCCTTTCCTAGTGACTGCTTCTCCCTGCTGTATGGTGGTGTGAGGTGTGTGTAGAACTTACTAGATTAACATCTTGACCTGCCAGGGAAGGATATAATGATATACCCTGTAGCGACCAGTCTCAGGGGCGCTACAGAACCCACCCTGGAGACCCCCAAAGTCCGCCAGATAATTACCATTCAAAAGGAAAAGGAGGGGGTTGCCATCCACCTGATTTATAACCCCACACCATTTTACCACCAACTCCAAGAACCCACCCACCTGCCAAAAAGGCAAGAACAGTTGATTAAGTGCATCATTATATTCCTAACAAGCCACACACCAACTCCCAGGGCAGGATCTTTTCTGGTGGCCACACGCGCCGCAATGGTAGTCTCCACACCCCCTTCCTGACCCTTTATACCCACTTCAAAATTAAACCACCCCTACTCCTATACCAAACCCCCTAAACTTTTGCCCCCCCCCAAGAGCCCGCGGTTTCCGTTCCACCTAAATGTTAACCCCTTGTTGCCCTCCAAAGTGAGTCATGGGTCACTGCCCATAGCTCCTCTGTGGGCTCCGTTCAGTCTGTCACGATAGGCTACATGAAGTATTTGTAAGCCAAAGACAGGAAACAAGGAATGGATCCCAACAAAATGAAGAGATACAAATCTTTTCATTATAGTTTTCTTTCTTTATGTTTCACTTTTGGTTTTGTCTCACATATTTTGACTGATTTGCTAAACCTGTCTAAATGCATATGTAATGTGATGTCAGAACGTGGCTCCATAGGCATACACTGTAAAACTACCGGTTCACACATATTCTCCAGTATGATTTGATGAGTCAGCATTTCAGTCACGTGAGAAAGGACGGCGATAGTAAGTGTTTTATTGCTCTTACAGTATATTACATACATACTGTACACATTTACAAGAGTTTAGCTAATAAAAGAAAATTCATGGTCTTGCTTCTTTATGAAAATGGAATAAAAGTCTTTTGTAATGGTCTCCAACCAGTGGTTCACTAGCCTCTGCAAAACTACAATTCCAATCAGTGTCGGACTGGCTACCGGAGAAAACGCAAGTAATACCAGTCCTGACTGTGGTTACCTGGATTGAACTCCGGAGCTCTCACCTGAGCAGCCTGTACTGAACAGCGAGTTTCCAGGACTGAACTGCGAGCGCCGACTGATTCCCTGGCAATTGCAGTTCAGTTCATGACAGCTGCGGACAGGCTGGGCTGCACTCTGGAGCTCTTACCGGAGCACCGGAATTCAGCCCGGCCAGTAAGGAAGGTAAGAAGGAAAATTGGAGCAGGGAGGAAACAACAAGACGACAAGTGGATTCCACACCAAATTCAAGCACTATCCAATATAATCACCAGCAGGACTCGGACACAACAGAACACAGACCCACAAAGCAAAGCTATAATCAGCGTGGGAAGACAGATTCCACCATCTCAAAAAGGCGGGAAGGTGTGATAGGTTTAAAACAATATGAGATCCATGAGGTAACCAGCAGCACATGCTAGCCTGACCATTATTGAGCCCACAGCTGGTCGACGCTTGAGCCTGCCTGGGTAACTGAGAAACACCAGAGAAACCATAGTGTGGAGAGTCAAAATCTGTAATGTGAACAGCGTCTGATGCCGGAATGAGACTCGGCAAGTTTTGAGCAAAACTCTGTGGGACAACAACCCGGCCAGTGGTCAGTTGGGTCCACCAATGCAACCATGTCTTGAGGAATGCACTGCCCCCAACAAACAGGAAGCCTGGAGGTAGGGGAGCAGTGTGACCCTGAGATTAAATTTAGTACCCCTTTATCTATGTGTGCTGGAGGAATAACAGAGATGTCTTTCTGTAAACTGATAAACCTGTGAAACAACAAATCCAAATGGATTAGTAAAGGATATAATCGCAAGTGTTAAGATGTTGTTGTTATTGGCGTTTGGCTGCATTTTCTATTTATCAGTTTTATCATCTTCTAGATCATCAATTGGCTACACTTGGACAATTTATTAGATACAACCTAGGAGCATTTAACCTCACTCTTGTTCCAGTGGAAAACTAGTCAAGGCCTTATTGCAGGGAGTTAACCCTGTACTGTGCTACCGGTGAACTATAAAATTCTTAAGTGCAAATAAAGGTCATAAAAGCGTAAAGCAGAGCACATTCCTTCTGTAGTTTGAAGTCTTAGTGGTCATGGACTTGGGCTATGTTTAATCTGTAGTTTTTATATCTAAATGTATAGAAACTATAGTGCCTTGAAAAAATATTCATACCATTTTTTTTTCCACATTACACCCACAAGCTTAAATTTATTTTATGTGATACACCAACAGAAAGTAGAAAATATTTGTGAAGTATAAAGGAAATTACAAATGTTTTTTAAATATTTTTAAATTATAAATCTGAAAATTATGATGTGCATTTGTATTCAGCCCCCTGTAGTCTGATACCCAAAATAAAATCCTGAGTGACCATTTTCCTCTAAAAGTCACCTAATTATTCCATTCAGTCCAACTGTGTGCAATTTAATTTCAGTATAACTACAGCTGTTCGGTGAAGACTTGTTTGAGAATATTATTGATTAAACAGCATCACGAAAACCAAGGAACACACCAGACAGGTCAGGGATAAAGTTGTGGAGAGAATTAAAGCAGGGTTAGGTTATAAAAAATAATATCCCAATAAAATACATTTTGGATTGTGGGTGTAACGTAAAAAAAAATCTGGAAACGTTCCCGGGGTATGAATACTTTTTTAAGACACTGTATGTATTCTTCATATTTTGTCACACTGGGTGTAGGGAGATACACCCAGCAAGTGGACTCCAGGGAACAAAGGAAGCTGTAACACAAAGAGAGGGTGGGGAACCAAGGACTCCTGCGCTGACCCTGACACTGGGGGGCCTGCGCTTGCCCTCAAATGACAGGTACCTATAATGGTTAGGAGGTGTGGCCCGCCAACGTGCCCCTGTCTCCTAGCCAGACCCTAAGACTAAATCCCACCACCCACCAATCAACGGGGGGGGGGGGACAAACACAAAAATAACCAACAAAAGGGGAAAAAGGAAAACCCACAACTTATCTTGAGAGGGAATCTTCAGAAAATACAACTAAAGTAGTCTGAAGCAACATGCACACCAGAGCAAGCAACTTCTCCAAGTGAAGAGTATAATCAACACTGGAAGAGTGAGAGGCCCAACCTTATAAAGGCCCTTAATTACTGGCCGGAGGAAAGGCTCCTCCAACCTGGCAAGGAACAGAAAAAAAAACCTAAATCCAGGCCTTAAAGGGACAGCGTCCATTAATGTCTGGACGATCGCCGGGCTCTTCTGCACCTTTTCCCAGTAGCAGTACCTGAAGGTCGAGACACATCCGTGACATATTTAGGTCGACCACAATCCAGCTGTACTGGGTCTGTCTACTTTACCAATGAATATCTGGTAGAGCAGAATATTATTATTATTATTTATTATTATAGCGCCATCAATTCCATGGCGCTTTACATGTGAAAGGGGTATACATAATAGGGACAAGTACAATAATCATAAACAATACAAGGCACAGACTGGTACAGGAGGAGAGAGGACCCTGCCCCCGAGGGCTCACAGTCTACAAGGGATAGGTGAGGATACAGTAGGTTAGGGTAGAGCTGATTGTGCGGCGCTGTATCAGACTGAGGGTTACGGCAGGTTGTAGGCTTGTCGGAAGAGGTGGGTCTTCAGGTTCCTTTTGAAGCTTGTCAAGGTAGGCGAGAGTCTGATGTGTTGAGGCAGAGCATTCCAGAGTATGGGGGAAGCACGGGAGAAATCTTGGATGCGATGGTGGGAAGAGGAGATGCGAGGGGAGTAGAGAAGGAGATCTTGTGAGGATCGAAGGTTACGTGCAGGTAAGTAACGGAAGACTAGGTCAGAAATGTATGGAGGAGACAGGTTGTGGATGGCTTTGTAGGTCATGGTTAGGGTTTTAAACTAGAGTCGTTGGGAAATGGGAAGCCAGTGAAGGGATTGGCAGAGAGGAGAGGTCGGGGAGTAGCGGGGGGACAGGTGGATTAGCCGGGCAGCATAGTTTAGAATAGATTGTAGGAGTGCGAGACTGTTAAAAAGGACAGGAGGTTGCAATAATCCAGGCGAGAGATAATAAGGGCATGTACTAGGGTTTTTAGAGCTTCTTGGGAAAGGAATGTACAGATCCGGGAAATATTTTTGAGTTGGAGGTGGCGGGAGGTGAAGAGGGTTTGGATGTGTGGCTTGAAAGAGAGATCAGAGTCTAGTCTAAGATTACTCCCAGGCAGCGAGCACATGGCAATGGGGAAAGTGAATATCCTGCCATGTGTCACAATTCTCTGTGCAGAGCATCTCACAGACTTGGAGATGCTCTGCAGCATATACTGAACTGTTGGCTTGGTTACTACACAGGAATCCAGGTTGCTTCTGGGAGGTGCTGGTTACTCAGCTGTTCCATCTTCCAGGTAATTGCTCAGGCTTCATTACTGAGCATGCTTCTCCAAATCTCTGCCAGTTGTGTTCTCTGGCTCTGCTGTGTTGCCATAGTTTGTGTGCCTGTTTTTGTTCTGATCTTGGTATTCTGAACCCGGACTGTTATTGGACCTCTCTCTGCACGCTCCCAATTCCTGTCGTGTTTTCCTGCCTTTGACCCGGACCGTTACTTGACCACGTGTCTGCTTGCTCCCTTTATCTACTATGTTCTCTCCTGGTATTTTTAGTCTGGGATTGTGACCTGACTACATCTTTGTTTACCCCTTATGATTATACGTGAACTCCTGTTACCTGACCCTGGCTTTTCTGACTACTCTTCCGCCCATGCGACCCTGTAAGGTAGTGACAAGTGTTACACCAAGTCATAGTATAGCCTTAGGTCTTGCATATTTAAAAAACAATGATAGTTTTTCATCCTAATTTGGACGTGTGACCATTTAGACCATTTGTGTGACATAGTTGAACTTATGGAGGATGGAGATTTCCCAAGATTCCAAAAATTCTCCTAACGTCCATCTGTAAAAACAAACAAATATGGCCGCTATTTGTGTGCTGCCCGTTTTTCACTGGCCCATTCATTTGAATGAGCATGTTCTGTCCATACAGTAAGGCAGAGTTGCACGGATTTTTTTAAACGGATCATAGAATATAAGGTGTGCTATAGAATACGCTGAATATATATGCTGATTAGTCTTTCGCTTTACCCAGAAAGAAACGAGATAGGATGATGAAACTTTACATTTATTCCACATACTCTCCACTGATGTCAACACACTTCTTACATCGGTTTTCCAAGTTCTGTAAATCTAGCAAAAAGAAGGATTTCGACTGTGCCTCAAACCACGCATATATAGCAGCCATGGCATCAGAAATTTGTGAAAATTGCTACTCTTGAGGTGTCAGGTGTGGAAACAGATGATAGTCAGAGGGAGCTAGATCTGGTGAATAAGGTGGGTGGTCAACCAGCTGGAAGCCCAGCTCTGACAGTTTTGCCGTGGTCACTTGTGCAGTGTGAGCGGAGGCGTTGTCTTGCCGGAACAAGATACTCTTGGACAGCTTGTCGCGCCTTTTGACCTTCAGAGCTGCCTTTAATTGGTCCAAATATTCAAAGTAATACCTTGCATTGATGGTGGAACCCTTTTGAAGGTAGTCCACTAGCAGCACACCCTCCTTATCCCAGAACACAGACATCATCAATTTAGTGTCTGATTTTTGCACCCTGAACGTCTTTGGACGAGGAGAACCACTGTGCCTCCACTCTTTTGACTGCTCCTTGTTTTCAGGGTCATACAAATAAATCCAGGTATCATCCATAGTGACTAGTCAATCCAGGAAGTTCTTATCAGTCCGGAAACGCTGACAAATGAAACGGGAAGTTTTCACTCATTTTTACACAAACATTTGGGGACCCACTTTGCAGATACCTTCCTCATGTCCAAATGTTCATGCATAATGACACAAACACGTTCACAGGAAATCCCCATGATGTCTGCTATTGCTTTAGCTGAAATTCGTTGATTCTCCAGAATGAGGTTGTGCACCGCATCGACAATCTCCGGAACAACCCCTCTCGGTCGTCCAGGACGTTCCTCATCATTGATGCTGAAGTGGCCAGGGGTGAACCTAGCCTCTCTGCTACCTGAGGCAAACATCAAAACGGCGCCCCCTTTAGTAAATTCTTAAAATCGGTAGAAATAAATCTGATTTACTCTTTACTAGCCTACCTTGATGCACTATATAATACACACACATTTAAATAGAAATATATTTGAAACATCAGCCTTTACACTTGTTAAGGTGCTGTATACGTAGTGGAAAGTAGTAGTTCTCATTTTTCCAACAAAATTGACAAAAAAAAAATTTAGGGACCACATCACATTTGAAGGGAGTTTGAGAAACCTATGTGACTGCAAATACCCAAAAGTGACCCCATTCTAAAAACTGCACCCCTCACACTGCTCAAAACCAAATTCAAGAAGTTTATTAACCCTTTAGGTGCTTCACAGGAACCAAAGTAATGTGGAAGGAAAAATTATAATTTTTTTTTTTTTTATACACAAAAATGTTATTTTAGCCATAAAATGTAGAATTTTTACAAGCGTATCAGAAACAAATGCATCATAAAAGTTATTGTACAATTTCTCCTGAGTACGCCGATATCTCATATGTGGTGAAAATCAATTGTTTAGGCGCACAGCAGGGCTTGCAAGGCAAGGAGCGCCATTCGAATTTTTGAAAGCAAAATTGTCTGGAATCATTAGCGGATGCAATGTTGCGTTTGGAGACCCCCTGAGGTGCCTAAACAGTAGACCTCCCCCACAAGTGACCCCATTTTGGAAACTAGACCCCTCATGGAATTTATCTAGATGTTTAGTGAGCACTTTGAACCCCTGGGGGCTTCAAAAAAGTTTATAACATTCAGCCGTGAAAATATATATTTTTTTTTACCACAAAATTGTTACTTCAACCAGGTAGATTTTTTTTAACAAGGGTATCAGGAAAAAATTCACCATAAAATTTATTGTGGAATTTCTCCTTAGTACACAGATACCTCATATGTGGTGGAAATCAAATGTTTGGGCGCACAGCAGGGTTTGGAAGGGAAGGAGTGCCATTTGACTTTGGAGCTAATTTTCCATTCCAAAAGTAAAATCGCACTCCTTCCCATCCAAGCCCTGCTGTGCGCCCAAACAGTGGTTTATGACCACTTATGAGGTACAGTATCTGTGTACTCAGGAGAAATTGCCCAATAAATTTAAGGATCCATTTTATCCTGTTGCCCATGTGAAAATGAAAAAAATTGAGGCTAAAAGAAACTTTTTGTGAAAAAAAAGTACTTTTTCACTTTTACGGATCAATTTGTGAAGCACCTGGGGGTTCAAAGTGCTCACTATGCATCTAGATAAGTTCCTTGGGTGGGGGGTCTAGTTTCCAAAATGGGGTCACTTGTGGGGGAGCTCCAATGTTTAGGCACACAGGGGCTCTCCATATGCGACTTTGTGTCCGCTAACAATTTGAATGGAAAATAAGCTCCAATCGTTAGCGGGACATAATTTCGCATATGGAGAGTATGTAGTGTATGTCAGGTTGGTGTGTGGTATGGTGTAGTGTATGTCAGGTTGGCGTGGTGTGTGTGGTGTTTACTACACCACACACATCAACTTGAATACACTACACCACACTACACACCAACCTAACAAACACTACGTCAGGTTGGTGTGTGTGGTATAGTGTATGTCAGGCATATGCCTCCTCAGCTAAGTACACCCTTTGTGACTGGGACAAGAGGGACATTTTGTGTGTGCGTGTGTAATAAAAACCCCAAGAAAACCCCAAAACACTAAACTTTGTTATAGTGTGTGTGTGTTTAATGAAACTTTCGGTGGGTTTTCAGAGGGGGTAGGGGTGAGAATTGGGGCAAGTGGCCCGATCACTGGTGGCAGGAGCAGGGGCCTGATTGCTGGGGGCAGGAGAAGGGCCTTACGCCAGCCGGCTGGCTGGGAAGCAGCGCAGTGAGTGATTACAGGGCAGGTGGGAGTGGAGGTTGGTAGGGGTATAGGGGGGTCTGAATTGGACGAGAGGGGGCAGCGGAGGTCGGTGTGGAGGGGTGGAATCGGATGACGGGGAGAGCGGAAGACAGCAGAGGGGAGAGGAAGACAGCAGAGAGGAGCAAATACATTACCGGTTGACGGCAGATCGCGGTGACAGCGGGGTGACCGGTGGTGACCTCGATCTTCTTCAGCATCCATGAACAGGATGAGGCTGAAGAAGGCAGGCACCCACCGGTCACACTGCCCCTCCACATCTGATTGCAGGAATAGCATTACATGGACACTAGCTCCAATCAGATCGGGGGGGGAACGCAGAGGACACCCTGCTCCAGCAAATGGCTGATGATATTGCATCATCAGCCATGGCTGGATTGTAATATTTCACCAAGTTTATTGGTGAAATATTACACTCGTTCTGATTGAAAGTGAAAATGACACTTTCAACAGCCGAGAAGAGCAATCGTAGCCATGGGGGGAGGGGGTGGCAAAGCCACCCCCTCGGGCTCAACTACAGGTCCTCACGTAGCGGCTGCAGCGCTAGTGACATTTCAGTGAACCCGGTCACTAGCGCTGAAGGAACGAAAACCCGAGAAGACCCATATGGTGCGTCAAAGGTCGGGAAGGGGTGCATCTCCCATTTTCATTGGCTGCTGGTTGCATTGAACTCTTGACACACACAGTCTGTGACTGTCTGTGTCTATACTAGTGTAGATCACTTGCGGCCGGCGGGCAGTGATTTCAATAGCAGTGTTGTAACTGTAATGTTCATGTTAAATACACCGCGCAGACCCTGGCTGCCGCCCTCTTTCTCCCAGCAGGTAGCGCAGCCTGAGGCCACGGCTGGATATAGCCACATATTGCCCGCTCAGTACCCAGTGGCTGACGATCTTTGCTTCAAAAGAGTAATACTGTGGCCATTTAGTGACAAATAGTTTCCTAACAAGTGGTGTCCCCATCAAGGTAAAATATGGCCACATAGTGCAAACATTGGCCATTTAGAGCAGAGTTCCCCAACTCCAGTCCTCAAGGGCCACCAACAGTGCATGTTTTTAGGATTTCTTTAGCATTGCATGGGTGTTGGAATGATCACCTGTGCAGGTGATTAAATTATCACCTGTGCAATAATAAGGAAACCCTGAAAACATGCACTGTTGGTGGCCCTTGAGGACTGGAGTTGGGGACCCCCATACAGTATCCATATTTTGCATATTTTGCCAAGCAGAGGCCAAAGTTTCACACTTTGCTCATATATTTTTATTGTGCCCATATAATGCCTTATCAACCAGTGCCCAGGGAGTGCCAAACTTGGTAGACTAGATTAATATGTGGGAAGCCAGGTTTGGCATTCTCTGGGCACTCTTTGGTAAATAGTGCACCCAGTGACCTGATCATCCACCACTTACTTCTTGCTCCCACGAGAAGGAAGGAAGCATCTTCTGTTGTGCAGCAGAGTTACGGGGCTCTCTGCTGGCCGCAGTCTGTAAAGCCAGCCATATCTTCACCTAGGATAGTAAATTTGCTACCGAAAAAGTTCTTTAGTTTTGGATCCTTTTATATTTTGACACATATTGCAAAGAAACTAGCACAAAAATAGTAGTGATGGAGGATCTCATCATTTGAGGATTTCCATTAATTTATCCCGCTTAACAGAAAAGACACACGGAATTCCTAAAGAAAACAGATCAGTTACATTACTGCATGCAGGACTTTACTTCTCTTCTAACAAATGAAACAAATTGTAATCCAAATGTACACCATAATAAGTAATGGGGTCCCTTTGGTTCATCAATAGTGATGAGCGAGCACTACCATGCTCGGGTGCTCGGTACTCGTAACTAGTGATGAGTGGGCACTACCATGCTCGGGTGCTCGGTACTCGTAACTAGTGATGAGCGAGCACTACCATGCTCGGGTGCTCGGTACTCGTAACTAGTGATGAGCAGGCACTACCATGCTCGGGTGCTCAGTACTCATAACTAGTGATGAGCGGGCACTACCATGCTCGTGTCGCGGGCGGAGGAGGGGACGCTACGCTCTCCCACTGCTCGAGTCCGGCTGCTGCTGCCGCTGCTCGGTGGTGGCTCGAGCGGTAGGCCGGATCCCGGGGACTCGAGCGGCGTTCCTCGCCCGTGAGTGAAAAGGGGATTTGATTGGATGGTGGGGATTTGGTGATTGTCCATGACACCACCCACGGTTGTGGTGAAATTGGTGACACCACCGCTGCTCTGGACGGGGATCCCGGGAGCGGTGACAGGGAGCAGCTTTGATGTTAGTTCTCCCCTCCGTGGGTAGGGGGTTGGTTGTCCCGGGGCCCGGTGATGGGGTAGGTATGGATGGCAGGCGGGTTACGGGGCCTGGTGAGGTACTTCTCTTCTAACAAATGAAACAAATTGTAATCCAAACGTACACCATAATAAGTAATGGGGTCCCTTTGGTTCATCAATAGTGATGAGCGAGCACTACCATGCTCGGGTGCTCGGTACTCGTAACTAGTGATGAGTGGGCACTACCATGCTCGGGTGCTCGGTACTCGTAACTAGTGATGAGTGGGCACTACCATGCTCGGGTGCTCGGTACTCGTAACTAGTGATGAGTGGGCACTACCATGCTCGGGTGCTCGGTACTCGTAACTAGTGATGAGCGGGCACTACCATGCTCGGGTGCTCGGTACTCGTAACTAGTGATGAGTGGGCACTACCATTCTCGGGTGCTCGGTACTCGTAACTAGTGATGAGCGGGCACTACCATGCTCGGGTGCTCAGTATTGTAACTACTGATCAGCGGGCACTACCATGCTCAGGTTCTTGGTACTTGTAATGAACAGTTGGACGCTGGTATGGGTGCGTGTAACTGAGTATAATGTAAGTCAATGGTGAACTCAAGCATTTTTCTGGAAGACTTCCCAGAAAAATACTCAAGTCCTCCATTAATTTCCACAATACTCAGGTACTCGAGTCACGCCCATCCGAGCATCAACCTTCTCGTTACGAATACCGAGCACCTGAGCATGGTAGTGCCCACTGATCAGTAGTTATGAGTACCGAGCACCTGAGCATGGTAGTGCCCTCTCATCACTAGGTATGAGTACTGAGCACCCGAGCATGGTAGTGCCGCTCATCACTAATTACGAGTACCAAGCAAGGTAGTGCTCGCTCATTACTAGTTACGAGTACCAAGCATAGTAGTGCCCGCTCATCACTAGTTACGAGTACCAAGCATGGTAGTGCCCGCTCATCACTAGTTACGAGTACTGAGCACCCGATCATGATAGTGCTCGCTCCTCACTGATTACAACTACCGAGCACCCGAGCGTGGTAGTGCCCGCTCATCACTAGTTACAAGCACCTGAGCATGGTAGTGCTCGCTCATCACTAGTTACGAGTATCAATCATGGTAGTGCCCGCTCATCACTAGTTAAGAGTACCAAGCATGGTAGTGCTCGCTCATCACTAGTTACGAGTACCAAGCACCCAAGCACGGTAGTGCCCGCTCATCACTATTCATTAATCCAATGGATCAGTTTTGCATAAGAATTCAATTAGTTAGTTCCTATAAACCAGGGGTGCACAAACTACACCATAGGATGCCATTCTTTGCAGCCCTCAAACAACTAGTGATAGTCATGCATTTTCCATGTCAAAGATAAGAGGCACATAATGGGGATGAGGATGTATTTACTGTATATGTCATCATCTCCGGAACCCCCATATGTTAGCATACTGGGGGTGTCTCGAGTCGACCCCGGTGTGTCACTGAAGAAAGGAGCAGATGAGTTGGCCATACATGTGTATGGAGATCTTCAATGTAGTTTTATGGGATTAGTAAATCACTCATCTGTTTAACAACTCACATAAAAGACATTAGAGAGAGAGCAAGCCAAGTCTCTCTCTTAATCGAATGCAGACACAGAAGAATGGGACCCCATGATCCTGATAGGTGGGAGCACTGGTGGACGCAGACAGAATTGGACCCCTGTGCCAGAACAATATATAGGCCCTTTGCAGTCCAATTAGTTGACACAATGTTGACAGCTATACTGCCAATAACTGTGCTCAGTGGCTCTGCCCGAGTTGTTGCCATAATCTGCTCCATAGCCAGTGAGCTCACTGATTGGCTGCAGTGCTGTTGACATTAAACAGACACTGGGAGCAGACTGAGCACTGAACCTGGGGAGGGTGAGTAAAGCACAATTTGAAAACAAACTACAGCCCGTGACAGGGGTTTTCCAAAACCGAAAAACCCTTTTTAAGTTTTTTTGCAGCCATTGGGACTGTTCCAATCTGATCTCGAGACACATTGACCAGAACATGTTTTACATCTCGGGAACAGACAAATGGATTGTGCAAGTGGAAGTGTGAACTTAGCCTTACACGGGTTGTCTGGGCACCAGATATTGATGACTTATCCTCTGGCCAGCAGATATTGATGACATCATCTGTCCAACAAATATTGATGACGTATACTCCGGTCACCAGGTATTGAGGACCCATCCTCTGGCCACCAGATAGTGATATCTTATCCTCTGGACACAAGATATTGATGACTTATTCTCTGGCCACAAGATATTAAAGGGAACCTGTCATCAGAAATTTTGCTTTAAACCTAAATGTTTCCCCCTCTGCAGCTCCTGGGCTGCATTCTAGCAAGGTTCCTGTACTTTTTGTGGCCCCTTTTAAAACAAATTAAATACTTATAAACTTGTACCTTTTGCTATGTAAATTTTGTAAATCGTCCATGGGGGCGGGCTCTCTGCTGACCGTTGCTGTTCCTCCAGCAGATTTACGCCGCCCCCCAACGCTGAATTTCATATCTCAGGACGCCGCCCCTGGGCACCCGTGGTCCCACGCATGCGCTGTGCGACTGTAGCGGGACTGTGCACTGTGTGCACGTGTGACCGCTGGTGACGTTTTGCGCAGGCACGAGGTTATGGGCGGCGCTGTGAGTGTCATCAGCAAGTGCCGCCCATAACATCGTGACCGCACTTTCCCCTCTTCCTCTAGCGTTCGGCGCAAGCACTTGCTGGCCAGATGACCCGACGTCACCTCTTTCCCATCTTGCCCTGCTGCAGGGTATGGGAAGGAGGTGACGTCGGCTCATTTGGCCGGCGAGCGCTTACGCAGAACGCTGGAGGCAGTGGGGGAAAGTGCGTCCACGAGATTATGGGCGGGCACTTGCGATGCAATCACAGCACCGCCCATAATCTCATGCTTGTGACACACGTCACCAGCGATCCTGGCGTGGGCGGCACCTCGGGCGCAGTGGGCGGCATCCTGATGGATGAAATGGAGCGTGGGGGGACGGCGTCAATGTGCTGCAGCTGGAGGAACAGCAACGGTCAGCAGAGAGACCGCCCCCATGGACGATTTACAAAATTTACATAGCAAAAGGTACAAGATTATAAAGTATTTAGTTTGGTTTAAAAGGGGCCACAAAAAGTACAGGAACCTTTCCAGAATGTAGCCCAGGGGCTGCAGAGGGGGAAACTTTTAGGTTTCAAGCTAAATTTCTGATGACAGGTTCCCTTTAATGACATCATCTGGCCACCAGATATTGAGGACCTATCCTCTGGCTATCAGATAGTGATAACTTATCCTCTGGCCACCAGATATTGATGACATCAAATGTCCACCAGATATTGATAACTTATCCTCTGGCCACCAGATATTGATGACTTAGCCTCTAGCCACCAGATATTGATGACTTAGCCTCCAGCCACCAGATATTGATGACTTAGCCTCTAGCCACCAGATATTGATGACTTGTAATCTGGCCACCAGATATTGATGACTTGTAATCTGGCCACCAGATATTGATGACTTATCAAATGGCCACCAGATATTGATGACATATACTATGTTCACCATTGATGACTTATCATCTGTCCACCAAACATTGATGACGTACAGGGCCGCCATCAGGGCATTACTACTGAGACTGGTGTAGGGGGCCCGGTGAAGAGGGGGGCCCCGGCTGAGCCAGGGACAAATTAATTACTTAGTTTATTAAGCCCCGGGCCAGTCGGGCCCCCACCCCTCTTCAGCGGCCCCCCCAGTCACAGCCGTAGCAGAGGACCCGGCAGTGTTGCTTTTGCCACTATACATGTGGCTAATCTGCATCGCATGCAAATTAGCCACGTGTGCTGGAGATACCGGATATGCAGCTGCCTACCAGTTATCTGGGTGGGGTTGTCGCTGCATCTGCCCTGGGTGCAGCTGTGAGGGGGGCGCTGTCGGACTGCCTGATGCGGCAGTGTAAAGTCTGCCCGGGGGCTGCGTTTGCCGCTCTGTAGTGGGAGTCGGTTATTCTCTGAGCGCGGCTGTCACGCTGACAGCCGCACTCATAGAATCTGCAGCGTGTGGCTCCCACTGCTCAATTGTCCTTGTATTTGTCAGACGTGAGGACAAGAGGACAATTGATTAACGCTGGCGCTGACTTCCGGGTCAGAGCGACGGCTGTCATGTGACCAGGTCAGCTGATCACACTGCTGACCCGGAAGTCAGGGCCGCAGCGCGGAGGTGGCAGAGAACGCTGATAAGTGCTCCAGTGGAGCTGAAGACACGGAAGAGAAACAGTATGGTGTAAGAGGAGGGTATCTATGGAAACAGGTCTCTCCCCCACCCTCTCTCCACCATACTATCTGTGGACAGAGTATGGTCGGAAGAAAGGATGGGGAGGGAGAAATTTCTTTGGACACAGTATGGGGAGAGAGAGGATAAGGGGTCATGCATGGGGAGAGAGAGGATGAGGAGTGATGCATGGGGAAAGAGGATGAGGGGTGGTGCGTGGGGGAGAGAGGATGAGGGGTGGTGCGTGGGGGGAGAGAGGATGAGGGGTGGTGCGTGGGGGGAGAGAGGATGAGGGGTGGTGCGTGGGGGGAGAGGGGATGAGGGGTGATGCGTGGGGGAGAGAGGATGAGGGGTGATGCGTGGGGGCAGAGAGGATGAGGGGTTATGCATGGGGGGAGAGAGGATGAGGGGTGATGCGTGGGGGGAGAGAGGATGAGGGGTGATTCGTGGGGGGAGAGAGGATGAGGGGTGATGCGTGGGGGGTGAGAAAATGAGGGGTGATGCATGGGGTGAGAGAGGATGTGGTTCATGCATGGGGAGAGAGAGGATGAGGGGTGATGTATGGGGAGAAAGAAGATGAGGGGTGATACATGGGGAGAGAGAGGATGAGGGGTGATGCATGGGGAGAGAGAGGATTAGGGGTGATGTATGGGGAGAGAGAGGATGAGGGGTAATGTATGGGGAGAGAGAGGATGAGGGGTGATGTATGGGGAGAAAGAGGATGTGGAGCGAACTGAAAATACATTTTAAGGACACAGAATAAAGAGTGACATAGTATTAGGAGCAAGTGGGCAGGATGGGGAGTGAGGGGAAAAGTATATGGACACACAGGAGGCAGTGCAGAGACAGTAAGGGATGGGTAGTGGAGGGGGGCGGTATGGAGAAGGGGCAGAATGGGAGGACAGTGTGAAGCCATAGCAAGGAGGGGTGTGTGATGAGGGCACAGTATAAAGGCTGGGCAGTATAAGGGGACATAGTGTAAAGGACAGTGTGAAGAGTAGGCTCAGTATGGAAAGAGAGGCAGTGTGGAGGGCATGTACCATAAGAGGGACAGTGTGGGGTCATATTTTGTGTAGAGAATACTGTGAGGGGTCATTATTTATTCTGGGGCACAGTGTAGAGCAGATATTTTTAAATAGGAGTATTATAATCATTCTGCTATTTTTAGGGGCATCGTCGGGATGTGCTGCAGAAGACCGGAGAGGATGGAAATCTGCAGAGACGAGATGTGAATGTGAAAACTCATCATGGCGTCAGGACAAGATAAAGAATAGAAAGAAATGACTCAGAGACAACATCATCTATAAGGTACCTGAATGTAAATATTTATTTGTGATACTGACTGTGTGTCATTATTAGGGCTTGGTTCCACTTGTGCATTGCTTCTTATGAGAGCGCAATAGGACCCCCACTGATCAGCTGCTCTTGGTGCAGGTGGCCGGAAATGCTTATTTCTGGATTTGCTCCGTCCTCTGATAGTGTCCGCGGCCGGGTACTGCACATCCACCTCTTTGATTTTAATAGTAGGCTGCTGCCACTATCAGAAGACGGAGCAGATCCGGAACTGAGCACTTCCGGCCACCACTGGCATGGCACCTAGAACAGGCAATTGGCTGGCGTGCCAGACCCCGACCAATCAGACATTGGTGATCTATCCTAAGGAGACAGATAATCGCTCTGTGAGCCGAAGACAGGAGCGGGACGATCGCCGGGGGTGGTGGAGGGGCCCCGGTCCTCACCTTGCTTCAGCTGGATGTGCGTTGGAGGGAACATATCCAGCTGAAATGCATCGTGGCTCAGAGAGGACACCGCACGACGTGGGAGCAGCATATATGCCAAGAGGGGCTCAGAAAGGGGACATAAACCAGGATAAGTACATATATACCAGAATGTACAAAGGAGGGGGATATATATATACCTGGAGACCCCCAGGATGGGCCATATATTCCAGGATGGGGACAAATAAACCAGGATGGGGACATATATACCAGAAGCATCCCAGGGAGGGGACATATATACCAGGAGGAGAACATACGTGCTAGGAAGGGGACAAAAACCAAAATGGGCCCAGGAGGCAGATATATATACTGGAAGGAGGACATAAATACCAGGAAGGGCCCAGAATGGGGACATACTGGTGCATCTCAGTAAATTAGAATATCATCTGTAAGTCATAATCATTAACAGAAATAAACACTTGAAATAGATCACTGTGTGTAATGACTCTATACAATATATGTGTTTCACTTTTTGTATTAAATTACTGAAATAAATTAAACTTTTTGATGATATTCTAGTTTATAGAGATGTACCTGTATATGCCAGGATGGGCAGTGTGTGTGTGGGAGATAGTATACAGAGGGGCAGCTTGTGTGGGGGATAGTATACAGAGGGGCAGCGTGTGTGAGGGATATTATATCGAGGGGAAGTGTGTAGGGGTGATATTATATAGAGGCAGTGTGTTTGGGAGAGATATTCTACACAGGGATAGAGTATTGTGTGGAGATATTATGCATAGGAGCAGTGTGGGAGAGGATGTGTAGTGTGTATTATGGAGCGGGCGGTGTAGAGGGTGTTATGGAGCGGTGTGGTGTAGAGGGTGTTATGGTGAGGTGCGGTGTAGAGGGTGTTGTGGGGCGGGGCGGTGTAGAGGGTGTTATGGCGAGGTGCGGTGTAGAGGGTGTTATGGAGTGGGGTGCGGTGTAGAGGGTGTTGTGGGGCGGGGCGGTGTAGAGGGTGTTATGGCGAGGTGCGGTGTAGAGGGTGTTATGGAGTGGGGTGGTGTAGAGGGTGTTATGGTGAGGTGCGGTGTAGAGGGTGTTATGGTGGGGTGCGGTGTAGAGGGTGTTATGGAGTGGGGTGGTGTAGAGGGTGTTATGGTGAGGTGCGGTGTAGAGGGTGTTATGGAGTGGGGTGGTGTAGAGGGTGTTATGGCGAGGTGTGGTGTAGAGGGTGTTATGGAGTGGGGCGGTGTAGAGGGTGTTATGGTGAGGTGCGGTGTAGAGGGTGTTATGGTGAGGTGCGGTGTAGAGGGTGTTATGGAGTGGGGTGGTGTAGAGGGTGTTATGGCGAGGTGTGGTGTAGAGGGTGTTATGGAGTGGGGCGGTGTAGAGGGTGTTATGGTGAGGTGCGGTGTAGAGGGTGTTATGGTGAGGTGCGGTGTAGAGGGTGTTATGGTGAGGTGCGGTGTAGAGGGTGTTATGGTGAGGTGCGGTGTAGAGGGTGTTGTGGAGCGGGGCGGTGTAGAGGGTGTTATGGTGAGGTGCGGTGTAGAGGGTGTTATGGAGTGGGGTGGTGTAGAGGGTGTTATGGTGAGGTGCGGTGTAGAGGGTGTTGTGGGGTGGGGCGGTGTAGAGGGTGTTATGGTGAGGTGCGGTGTAGAGGGTGTTATGGTGAGGTGCGGTGTAGAGGGTGTTATGGTGAGGTGCGGTGTAGAGGGTGTTATGGTGAGGTGCGGTGTAGAGGGTGTTGTGGAGCGGGGCGGGGTAGAGGATGTTATGGAGCGGTGACGGTGTAGAGGGTGTTATGGAAAAAGGCGGTGTACAGTGTGTATTATTGAGCAGGGAGGTGTAGAGCGTGTATTATGGAAAGAGGCGGTGTAGGTGATGTGTTATGGTGTTATGGAGAGGGGCGATGTAGAAGGTGCATTATGGAGAGGGGCAGGCGATGTAGAGGGTGTATTATTACTTTTCTGAGGGAAATACTTCAATTTCTGTAACAACTTCAAGGGTGCTAAGCCTTTTGGCCATGAGTGTATATATATATATATCATGCGTTTTTCCAAGAGTGGCGGCGGACTGTGGAAGGCTTGTGAGGTGGAGGCGGAGCCTGGGTGGAGTCTCAGGGGGGCCCCATAATCTTGCCAGTATGGGGCCCTGAAATTCCTAGTGGCGGCCCTGATGACGTATACTCCGATCGCCAGGTATTGATGATTTATCCTCTTCAGATCCAGCAACAAACACCCAAATCGGTTAGCATCAGTGGCTGGACGTGGACACTGCGCAGCGCCACTCCATGTGTAGCAGCCACTGCCGGGTGCTGCTGATCTGCTCCAGTTCAGGAGGATTCAGGTATATAACAGCTAATATTCAGTACGGGAGCCCGGACAGCACTGGAATGATAAATCCGCCTTGTTATGATGAAGGATTGGAAATATATTTCTGAAGAAGGAAAGGCCAGACACAGCGGAGGATGCGTGCAGCACCGCTCCTGGTCTGCACCGCTCCTGATCTGCACCGCTCCTGATCTGAGCCGCGGCGCGGAGCTCCCGCATCTGCGGAATAACTGTCACACTGCACGCCGGCCACGCCCCCTCATCGTAACCACGCCTACACTGCCCAATAGGATTCAGCAACAGCTCCCCGCCCCCTTACCTGTCAACAATCTCCGCCTCTCACAAATAAACTCAGCCCCTGATTGGTCTCCTAATATGTCGCTCAAAATAGGCTAGTTCACCTCGGGACGCTCGTGGTGCCTCCTGTCAGAACCCGGACGGGTGTTGGACTAGGCAGGGGGTGCTGTGCCGCCGGTCCGGGAATGAAGGCACTAGTAGACTGGATGTAAGCCCCTCTTCCCCGCTCATTCTCCCCCCTCCTCCTCCCTCCCGGACCAAAGATGGCGGGCGGCTCCATCACACTGCCCACTGTCAACATGGCGGCGCGCAGTCACGGCCGGGTCCTCTGTCTGGTGGTGATGATGTTGCTGGCGCTGAGCAGTTGCCTGGCTGCCGATGAGGAGGACGCCGCGGAGACGGTTATTATCGGGCTGCGGCTGGAGGATACTGACGATGTGTCGTTCATGGACGGCGGGGCGCTGCGGGTGAGCGAGAGGACCCGGGTGAAGCTGCGGGTGTACGGGCAGAACATCAACAACGAGACGTGGTCCAAGATCGCCTTCACCGAGCACCTGCCGCCCTGGATGGCCGGAGGGGCCCCGGAGCCGGGCGGCGGCGGCCGGGAGGGCTTCTCCCCCTGCGGGATCCGCACCTCCGACATCCTGATCCTGCCGCACATCGAGCTGAGCCGCAGCAGCTCCGGCATCGTGGAGATCGAGATCAAGCCCCTGAGGAAGACGGAGAAGAGCAAGGCTTATTTCCTGTGCACCTCCGTGTCCAGCCCCCCGCCCAGCCCCGGGGCCCACCAGCCCTGGACTGAGACCACCTGGGTCTACCACGCGGGGGACGACACCAGGGTCATCGTGGTGGAGGAGAAAAAGTTTCTTCTGCCCTTCTGGCTTCAGGTCATCTTCATCGCCCTCCTCTTGTGCCTGTCTGGTATGTTCAGTGGCCTGAATTTGGGGCTCATGGCCCTGGACCCCATGGAGCTAAGGATTGTCCAGAACTGCGGCACCGACAAAGAGAAGAATTACGCCAAGAGGATCGAGCCGGTGCGTCGCCAGGGCAACTACTTGCTATGCTCTTTACTTTTAGGCAACGTCTTGGTCAACACCACCCTCACAATCCTGTTGGACGACATTGCAGGCTCGGGGTTGGTGGCGGTAGTGGTCTCCACCATCGGCATAGTCATCTTCGGTGAGATTGTGCCCCAGGCCATCTGTTCTAGGCATGGCTTGGCTGTGGGAGCCAACACCATCTTCTTGACTAAGTTCTTCATGATGATGACCTTCCCGGCTTCTTATCCGGTCAGCAAGTTGTTGGACTGCGTCCTAGGACAGGAGATAGGGACGGTCTATAACAGGGAGAAGCTGCTGGAGATGTTGAGGGTGACCGACCCTTACAATGATCTGGTGAAAGAGGAGCTGAATATTATCCAGGGGGCTCTGGAGCTCAGGACCAAAACGGTGGAAGATGTCATGACCCCTTTGAGAGATTGCTTTATGATGGCCGGAGATGCCATCCTGGACTTCAACACCATGTCGGAGATCATGGAAAGCGGATATACCCGTATCCCGGTGTATGAAGGGGAAAGGTCCAACATTGTGGACCTCCTCTTTGTCAAAGACTTGGCCTTCGTGGACCCTGATGACTGCACGCCATTAAAGACCATCACCAAGTTCTACAATCATCCTCTCCACTTTGTCTTCAATGACACCAAGCTAGATGCCATGCTGGAAGAATTCAAAAAAGGTGGGCACTTTGCCATTTGTGGCTCATAGGGTTGGGGGAGGGAGAAGAGTTTAAGGTGACACCTGTCTTTTATTTTGCAGCTTGAAATACTTACCTTGGCCCCACATTTAGTATTCCCATGTTTTGGTTTCCCCACTATTTATATGGTGCAGATATATTCTTGAGGAGTGTAGAGAAACTAGGTCATAAAGACGCCCCGGCAGGGGTCCGAGTAATTCTTTCTAACCAGGAGCTGCGTACGCCTTGGAGCGAGGTGACCATAGATGTAAAAAAACTTGTCTTAGGACCTATGATGTCCCCACGTCATGTTCTTCTATGGTCGTATTAGAAATGATCAACTGAAATTGCATGTGAAGCAACTTTGGGCTGAAGGTAGAAGCCTCCGAGATACATTGCAGCTAGATTGTACATTTTGGTCATGGGTTCTCAGTAGATGGTCCAAGAGGTTTTGATAGAACTGATTGTTTAAGTAATTAAGTCAAAACTAAATAAAATGTGATCTGGTGGAAAAAAGTTATGACCTCTCCCCAGGATAGGTGGTAACTTGATGGAACTTGGAAGATCATGGAATTTTTGGCCCCCGACACAGAGCTTTTTAGCTCCATGACAAAATGGCTCAACAGGTTCGTTTTCTATGGGACTGACAAAGGGCTGGGCACCACCATAGGCAATGAATGGGCCAGGATGTGCCCAGCCGCTCTATCGTAACCAGGGTTAAGTACCCCTTTTTGCCAATCGGTGCTTGTCTTGGCAGTCGGAACCCCATGATCAACAAGTCCTCACCTATCCCAAGGATTGGTGGTATCTTGTTTTCAATGAACCATACTTTACCGGTGAGGCACTACTTATCCCCCTCCTTGCTCCTGGTCAGTTGTGGTATTAACTAGTTGGTGCACAATATAGGTAGATTGGTCTACTCCTTCTTTTGATTTGCGATTTTGGGGTTAGTAATTGTCCAAACACCTCTAACTGGGAACGAATAGACTGTGACTGTCTCATCTGTAGAGTTTTCAGCGCTGTCCAGCACCGCTCCGTGCTCCGGATCCTCACCCAGCCTTACTGTATCCTGCTTCACATAGGGTTTGATTACCACTGATCTGTAGGTCGCTCCTTATACGCTGCTGACCTCCTTCCTTATTGAAATCCTGATCATTCTTTATTATAAAAAGGTGCGTTTTCAGGTTTCTTGAGAAATGATCAAGAAAGTTATGTGTGTTGCGCATGGAAGCGTCTTGGAAGGGTGTTAATGTGTCAAGCTGCAAAACTGCAGTCAGTCGATTGATTGATTTCTGCTTTTTGACTTCCGTCACCTTCTCTATTGTTGTTAGACATTCTTAAAGGGACACTAAAGTGAAAAGCCACAGAAAAGTGCATTTTATGAAATAAGCTACTGGTAGGCTTAACGTGTGAAGGTAAAGCTCAATGCTGAAGATGGTTTCTTCTTCATCCAGTTCCTTATTTGGGGCTGAAAGTTGGTTTCTTATATTATTTTCTATTTTTATACAGATTTAACAACAAAAATCACAACAATAAAATGCAACGCAGGGAGCGGTCCTGATGTGAATACACTTAAAAGTAGCTACAAAAAATGCTAAAAGTGGCACAGAAATGGGCATCAAAGTGGGCACCGAAGTATGTTATTGAAAGGGTTAAGTGACTTTGGGCCACTTATATGACAACGTCGACACAGAGTGATTCCCCCACACCTAAATCAGGTTACTCCAGCCTGGTCCAAACTGATTCTGGACATCAGAACTGGCATCAAATTGGGGCAAATAGCTAATTTGCCCAGTTTCGAATAAGTAACTTGTGTTTTTGAAGAGTTAAACGACTTTGTGCCACTGATCTCACATCACCATTACACAGATAGTGATGCCCCACATCTACTTTAGGTCACTTCATCCTGGTCCAAACTGGTTCTGGGAATCACAACTGGCATCAAAGGGGGCAGACAGTCAATTTTAACAATTTGACTAAAGTAATGGGTGTTTTTAAGGGGTTAAATGACTTTGAGCCACTGATCTCACACCACCGTTACATATATAGTGATGCCCTGATGTGAGATCAGTGGCCCAAAGTAATTTAACCCCTTAGAAACACCCGATACTTAATCAAATCTGTAAAAAATTGGCTGTTTGCCCACTTTGATGCCCAGAACCCATTTGGGCAAGGCTGGAGTGACTTTTTTTTGATGCAGGGCATCGCTATCTGTGGATTGGTGGTGTGACATCAGTGCCCAAAGTCATTAAACCCTTTGCAAACACAAGTTACTAATTCAAAACTGTGTGAATTGGCTATTTTCCCACTTTGATGCCAGTTCTGATGCCCAGAACCCATTTGGACCAGGCTGCAGTGACCTGAATTAGATGCAGGGCATCACTATGTGTGTCTGCTTTGTCATATCAGTGGCCCAAAGTAATTTAACCCTTTCAAACACATACTTCGGTGCCCACTTTGATGCCCATGATTGTAGCTGTCTTTAAGCGTATTCACATCAGGGCTCCTCATTGCATTGCATTTTATTGTTGTGATTTGTGTTGTTAAAGGGAATCTGTCGCCAGGTTTTTACCACCTAACCTGAGAGCAGTATAACATAGGAGCAGAGACCCTGATTCCAGTGATGTGTCACTTACTAGGCTGCTTAGTCTAGTTTTGATAAAATCACTGTGTAATCAGCAGGAGATTATCATTAGAGGACTACTTGACGTGCTGCCAGGTAGTCCAACATATTCATGAGCTGTGTTTAATTGCTAGATCTGCAGCAGAGAAAACATTGATTTTGTCAGAATGACAGCAAACAGCTCAGTAAGTGACACATCACTGGAATCAGGGTCTCAGCTCTCATATGGGGGAGCAAAGACCTGGTGGCAGATTCCTTTTAAACTAAACCTAAAGAGGTGGTCCCATAAACTTTGAAGTTGAGCAAAAATATTCCTAGGACCCTGGTCCAGTGACCACATCGGTGGTCCATGGCAGCTGGATCAAGAGTACTGTAAACCTTCTACTACCTCTTGGCATTCTGGGTGCCTCTTCTGATTAATGGGCGCCCTCATACCCATGATGTCATGGAGACCCACTAATCCGAAAAGGTGCCCAGGATATTGTCCGTGGAACAGGGTCCTGCTGTTTTGTACTCAAGTAATAGCCGCTGGGGAGACCCCCCCCCCCCCCCCGCTGATCAGTCTCCTTTGTGAATGTAGTTGTGGTACTGAGCATGTGCAACCGAGAAATGAATGTGGCCCTGGTTGCGCATGCTCATTTACATTCACCCAGAGAGGATCACATTCTCATAATTTGTGGGGGTCCCAGCAGCTGATAACAGGGAGCAATGGAGAGGAGTCTGAGCTGTTCTGGTGTGCACCTCTTTAAATACTATAGATTTCTGTATTATTTTTATAACAATTATTTTGTTTATATTGGCGCCATGGTAACGATTTCTTCATGATAAACTTTTCCAAATTGTCGTAAATTGCTGCCTATCCAGCTCTACTGATTACATTCGATCAAGGCCAAATCAGCGCATTTGTGGCCACATATATTTATTTCTACATAGATAATCTGCTGACGTGCGGTAAATAGAAGAGGTGAGGACATTTTACCATCACATGGTACTCGGAGTGTGGGCATAAGATGAAACAAAATCCTCAGCAGCCGCTGACGGCGGTGAGAGCGGCCAACGTGACACGCTCAGGTCTATGGTCTGAGAACCACAGACAAGACGTCCTCACAAGACGGCGTCTGCGGAGATGAAACACCCGTTATAATGCGCCAGTAATTGCCGCCATCTGAAATTTCAGAACTTCTTACTTTTCCGTTCACAAAAGCATCGTAGTTAAAAATCAAAGACCATTTCCAATTGCGTTGAAGAATTTTGATTTGTAGATTAGTCCTGGAGTCTTTTATGTTAATAATAATAATATAATATTTTGTTACTATTATGAATATTATTTTATATAATATACAGTACAGACCAAAAGTTTGGACACACCTTCTCATTCAAAGAGTTTTCTTTATTTTCAGGACTCTGAAAATTGTAGATTTACATTGAAGGGATCAGAACTATGAATTAACACAAATACGAAATACTTAAAGTGTGAAACAACTGAAAATATGTCTTATATTCTAGGTTCTTCAAAGTAGCCACCTTTTGCTTTGATTAGTGCTTTGCACACTCTTGGCATTCTCTTGATGAGCTTCAAGAGGTAGTCACCGGAAATGGTTTTCCAACAGTCTTGAAGGAGTTCCCAGAGATGCTTAGCACTTGTTGGCCCTTTTGCCTTCACTCTGCGGTCCAGCTCACCCCAAACCATCTCGATTGGGTTCAGGTCTGGTGACTGTGGAGACCAGGTCATTTGGCGTAGCACCCCATCACTCTCCTTCTTAGTCAAATAGCCCTTACACAACCTGGAGGTGTGTTTGGGGTCATTGTCCTGTTGAAAAATAAAAATGATGGTCCAACTAAACGCAAACTGGATGGAATAGCACGCCGCTGCAAGATGCTTGGGTAGCCATGCTGGTTCAGTATGCCTTCAATTTTGAATAAATCCCAACAGTGTCACCAGCAAAGCACCCCCACACCATCACACCTCCTCCTCCATGCTTCACGGTGGGAACCAGCCATGTAGAGTCCATCCGTTCACCTTTTCTACAAAGACACGGTGGTTGGATCCAAAGATCTCAAATTTGGACTCCTCAGACCAAAGCACAGATTTCCACTGGTCTAATGTCCATTTCTTGTGTTCTTTAGCCCAAACAAGCCTCTTCTGCTTGTTGCCTGTCCTTAGCAGTGGTTTCCTAGCAGCTATTTTACCATGAAGGCCTGCTGCACAAAGTCTCCTCTTAACAGTTGTTCTAGAGATGAGAAGGTGTGTCCAAACCTTTGGTCTGTACTGTGTATATATATATATATATATATATATATATATATATATATATATATATATATATATATATATATATATATATATATATATATATATATATAATATATATATATATATATTTTGTAATTATATTACACTGTGTGTATAATTATATTACACTGTGTATAATTTTTTTTTTTTTTTTATGAATACCTTTGCTGCCTCTGGGAAGGTTGGGTGCCTGTATCGCCACTTGGGCTCTTTATACGGCCAGTCTTTGTATTCCTGGTGGACTGTGTTATGTCACTCAGGACTATGGAGATTGATTATAACATTTATATGAGTTGTTTTACTGTGATCAAACACTATCATTGTGCCGGGGATCACTGACCTCCAGGATGTAGTCGCTTGGCACTCGCCATGGATCAGAGAAGCAGCTTTTCTTTTAAAGGGAACCTGTCACCAAGACAGAAGGGGACAATATTTGCCCTTATTTTATTCTTGCTGCTCCCTGCGTATTTTTTTTTTGTTTGTTTTTTTATTTAAATTCGCCTTGTGCACACATTGATCTTTTGGTGAATTTCTCCACCTGTTACAGAAAATGGAGTTCATTTCGGGGCAGCATCATGTCAGAAAGGAACGGATCGGCAGAACCAGGATCACCGTAGCCCCGAGATGCGCACATTAAGCCGTCTGCACACTTTTCCTGCCAGTTTAATCTATGTGGTGCTTGACAAGGACACAATAAAATCTTTACAAAGTTGTGAATATTACTTACTGACATCAAGCAGTTTGGAAGACTGCGTTGAAGTCCTTGTCCTGTGCGGTTTTCCTCTTATTTACCTCATTTTACCTTTTTGATTAATCTCCTTTAAAATTACTTTTAAAGGGAATCTGTCACCAGAGTTTTGCTCCCCTCCTTTCAGAACAGCACAATGTAGAGACAGATTCCAGCGATGTGTCACTTACTGAGCTGTTTGCTGTCATTTTGATAAAATCACTGTTTTCTCTGCTGCAGATCTAGCAGTTGTACAGAGCTCATGAATATGCTGGACTACCTTCAGCACGCCAAGTAGTCCTCTAATGATGATCTACTGCTGATTAATCTGTGATTTTTATCAAAACTACACTAAGCAGCCCAGTAAGTGACACATCGCTGGAATCAGGATATCTGTCCCTATGTTATGCTGCAAAAACCCTGATGACAGATTCCCTGTAACACCAAGGAATCAGATTTTCTATCTCCAGCATGTGTCGTTCTATGCCCATGGTGGGTAGTAGATGATGCTGTTATTATCCGAATTAGGATGCCAACAGGTTAATAAGTCTTTAATGTATCCCTCGATGAATGTGGCGCCACCTGTAGCTGGCTGACCGCCGTGGACACGATGATCTGGTTGTTCTGACTGATCTAGTGCCGTTTGCACTGGCTGGATTGTTGGGATAGGTTATCACGTTTTTTTGGATAGCTATTTTGTTTGGCTGCCAATGGTTGCCTATTCTTGATACTCTAATAATTGTAAAGTTTTATGTACCACCAGACTCCAGAAGAAGGCCCTGTGTCTGGTCACTGGCGCTAGATGATAGAACTTGTCTCCTTTTTAACAAAGACTGGTTTGTCTTCATTGAGAAGGGGCGAGGTCAGGATTTTTTGCAGAACTAGAAAGCGAGTCAGGTGTGTGCAAATGTCCCTCTATGAACCACTATTGTCCTTCCTGATGGGCCTCTGAAGATCGGCTGCTCTCAGGCCTGCTCGTAGCTCTGCTCTATAACTTTCAACACCTCTTGGAAGTTTGGGGGACACACTTCTCCTCTTTTTGCAACTTCCTTTCTAAAGTTTGTGATGTCCAATATTTGGGATTCTCTTTTCCTCCAGTGGTGATAATTAATTGGTGTCTTTTTTTAGTGTAAAGTAGCCACATTTGACTGAAACTAACTTAAATTTTCTTTTTAATGGCTCATCGGAATCTATGGCTGGGGCCTCGACTGTGTTTTGGTCCGGGGCCTCGACTGTGTTTTGGTCCGGGGCCTCGACTGTGTTTTGGTCCGGGGCCTCGACTGTGTTTTGGTCCGGGGCCTCGACTGTGTTTTGGTCCGGGGCCTCGACTGTGTTTTGGTCCGGGGCCTCGACTGTGTTTTGGTCCGGGGCCTCGACTGTGTTTTGGCCCGGGGCCTCGACTGTGTTTTGGTCCGGGGCCTCGACTATTGTTCTCATTGCATGAGACCTTACTCGCATTGTGTTGAAGTTACTGCCTGGGTATAAGAAGCTTCGTAGACCTCGGATAGATACAGACGAGTCTTTCTGAAACGTGTTCTGTTTGGCATTTTATGTACTAGGACACTTCTGTAATAATGTTGGCACAATCAAGTTATTAAAGGGAACCTTTTCATGTTGAAAATGGTCTCTTATCTGCAGACAGGATGTTGTAGAGCAGGAACTGATCTGATTGAAGGACATTTTTATGGGAAACGTTTCTGTAAAAGTTGCATTTTATTAATTTGAAATCCCTTCGTTTTGTATGTATAGTAGTCCAGTGGGCGGTACTACTCAGTGACTGACTTACTTGTCTGACTGTTTATATAGAAATATCTGTCATTCACTAGTCGGACCTCCCACTGGACTTGTAGATGCATATATCAGGGATTTCAATGAGTAGGATACAGCTAAGGGTACGGCTCACACGAGTGTATGAATCGGACGAGTGCAATGCGAGTAAATCTCGCATTGCACTCGGACCAAGTTTGGCAGTGAGGCAGAGCAGTTGGTCAGCTTTTTTCTCATCCAGATTCTGGATGAGGGATAAGTCACAACATGCTGCAATTTGCTACTGAAAGCGTTCGAGACTCGCCAATACAATTCAATGAGTGCGAGAACCCCCCCCCCAGAGTAGAATAGAGCGGCAATACGTGTGCTTGACGGCCGCTCTATCTCTGTAGGTCTCCGGAGGGGGGGACTTCTGCTGTTTTTTGTCTCTGGCAGTTCCATAGGGGTCTGAGTGGAGCGTGCTCGGTGTCACTCAGTGCCTAGTTCTTGTGGCCGATCATTCTTAGGCTATCTGCCCCCGGGAGCTCGCATCTGTGGATATATCCGCAGGTACGTCCACAGGTTTCCCGCAGCTGATCCACTGGAATCCCCAATTATCCATAGCTGCGGGATTCCAGCGAAATAGCTGCAGTAAACCTGCGGACATTCATGCGACTTATCTGCTGAAGTCCCGGCCTCTATCTCCATAGTGGAGGGCCGGGATTTCCGCAGCTATTTCCACAGGAATTAACATGCAGTTACATGTGGCTGCGGGACATCCGCAGCATATTCCGCCTTCGCACGTACTGCAGCATGGACACAGACACTCCCCATGTCCCATAGGATAACATGGGGAGTGTCTGTACTTACTAAAACCTGCGGATTTATCTAGAAAATCCATATAAATCCTCAAGTTTTAGGCGGCAAAATTCGCGGGTATAGAGTCCCCTGGGCACATAGCCCACGCTGCGGAAAATGCGCGGATTTTGCCGCGGATTTCTCGCGGAAAAGCCGCGGATTTTCCAGAAATCTGCAGCTACTCCCCAGCCATTTCTATGGCATTTGAGAAATGCTGTGCCCACACTGCAGATTTTTCCGCAACGGAAATCGTGCGGATTTTCGTGCGGAAAAATCTGCAGCATGTCAATTATTATTGCGGATTTTCGTGCGGATTTTGCCTATTCAATTGAATTAAAAAAAAATCGCAAAATCCGCGTCAAATCCGCGCCTATGAAAAGGTGAAGATTCCGGGGAAAGCTGCAGATTTTGATGCAGCAAAATCCGCAGATACAGAGTCCCGTGGGCACATAGCCTCACAATACTCATCCAATATAATTAATTATTCTCAGCAGCACATGACTTGTTTAAAGAGGGCAAAGTGATGCAGAGAACAATGATGTTTACTTATTTATTTTTTAAATATAATTTCACCCGACTAATGACTGAGTGTGTTGCTTGCTCGTTGTGTGAGGGTTAACCTTTTTTACTCTGCCCAATTATTCAGAAACTAGTTCTGTTAATCATCCTTTTGTCAATACACCCTTAGGCCATGTTCACACGCAGCCTAAACTGCTCTCAGTAAAAAATGCTCCATTCAAAACACCTGATTTACAGTGGGGTTTTTTTCTTTGTGATTTTTTGGTGTCAATTACATAGCTGCTTTGTCTACAGACCATCTGTAATAAAGTTAGTTTTATTAACCAAAAATGCCATGAAAAACAGAAAAACAGTTTGCTTTTTTTTTTTTTTCTTTTCTTATTGCTTTTTCGACATGTTAGGCCTCCTTCACACGTACGTGATTCTGGTACACGTGACATCTGCTTTCATACGTACCGGAGACATGGACATACGCAGGTCCATTAAAATCAATGTGTCCGCTCACACATCCCTGTTTTCTCACGGATGTATGTCTATGTGGAGAACAGTGACATGTTTGTTTTTCTCCGGCAGCCCGGGTGTCACACAGACCGCACACGTATGTGATCCATATGACATCAGTGTGACATGTACTGGAGAAAACACGGGTCTTTGAAATAAAATGATTTTCTATACTCGCCTGTCTCCAGCACTGCTGTCACTTGCTTCTGGGCCTGCTCATTATTCTCATGCGTATTCACTGCACCGTGGACCCGGAAGCGGCACCGGAGACAGCAGCACCATGGACAGGTCAGTATAGAAGTGCTATCACAGATAGTACACTGAGCACATATACGCACCCACGCCACGGACTGTGGAAAAAAAAAACTGCATTTTTACACCTGACGTGTGAAGGGGGCCTTAAGTTGTAATTGTAGGTCATTCCCTCATTCCCTTTATCCCCTATCTATATGATAGGTGAGCATTTTCTGATTTCTGGGGTCCATTGAGCTGTGACTCTTCCGATTAACTTTTGTGTGATCCTTGCCAAACTATTCAGATCTTTAAATGCAGGCAGAATTATTATAGATATCAGCAGAGGACGTGCTCCCGATAACAGTATGGTGGTAAAGCAAATGTGTTTAATCGTGGTTCTATTCTCAACATTTGTCTGCACATACAATGGATTTCAGTTTAAATAGTCCGCATTAGGTCTTTCACATGTCCGTGCAAAACACACACGTTTTTGCACGGTCCGTGGTGTAGGTGCGTATTTCCACGTGTGCTATCCGTGTAATTTCCACATAGCACACTGACAGCATGAACGTCTATACTCACCTGTTCAGGGTGCTGATGTCTTCGGCACTGCTGCTGCTTCCAGTCCAAGGTGCAGTGAATATGCAATGAGCATAATGAGCAAGGGTTGGAAGCAAGTGACAGTAGTGCTGGAGACAGCAGCGGTGGACACAGGTGAGTATAGAAAAGCATTTTATTTCACAGACCTGTGTTTTCTTTGGTATGTGTTACACTGATGTCACACAGAGCACCCCAGTGTGCAGTCTGTGACACCTGTACTGCCGGAGAAAAACTGACATGTCTACATGTGGAGCACACGGTCCATGGGAAAACGCGCACATGTGTGCAAACCCATTGATTTCAATGGGGTCTACGTGTGCCCGTGTCTCCGGTACGTGTGAAAATGGACGTCACAGGTACCGGAGACATGGATGTATCAAGGGGGGCCTTAAAGGGGTTGTCCACTACTTTTAACATTGATGGCCTATCCTTAGGATAGGTCATCTGTGTCTGATCGGTTGCAGCCTGACACCCCACACTCCTACCAATCAGCTGCTCTCAGTGCTGGCAGTTATAGCTACTCCATCAACTGATAGCGGCCACTGCCGGTTATTTCACATTCACCTCCCATTCAAATCAATAGGAGGCAGATGTGCCGTACCTGGCCATGACCACCACCAGAAGACGGAGCAGCTCCGGAATTGAGCATTTCCAGCCACCCGCTGCCAGCGGCGGCAGCGAGAACAGCTGATCGGCGGGAAAACTGCAGCACGTCAATTCTTTGTTTTTTTTTCCAATATTTATTCACAGTAAAAAGCAATGAGAGAATGCATTAAAAAAAAGCCATGAGTTTATAGTGATTAAAATGAAATTTATTTAAACATGTACTGCAGACAAACATCTAATCTACACCAAAACACAAAAAAATCTGCAGTAAAAAAAGCAATATGTGAACATAGTCTAAAGGCCACTTTACATGCAGCGACATCGCTAGCGATGTCGCTGCCGGTCGCACCCGCCCCCGTCGTTTGTGCATCACAGGCAAATTGCTGCCCGTGGCGCACAACATCGCACATACATGTCACACAGACTTACCTTCCTAGCGACATCGCTGTGGCCGGCGAACAGCCTCTTTTCTAAGGGGGAGGTTCATGTGGCGTCACAGCAGGCGTCCAACAGAAGCGGAGGGGCGGAGAGCACCCGCATGAAAGACACGCCCACCTCGTTGCCGGAGGATGCAGGTACGGTGTTTTGCGTCGTTCCTGCGGTGTCACATGTAGCGATGTGTGCTGCCTCAGGAACGACGAACAACCTGCGTCCAAAAGTAGCAACGATATTTGGGATTTGAACGACGTGTCAACGATCAATGATTAGGTGAGTACTTTTGACCATTAACGGTCGCTCGTATGTGTCACACGCAACGACGTCGCTAACGAGGCCGCATGTGCGTCACAAATTCCGTGACCCCAATGACCTCTCGTTAGCGATGTCGTTGCGTGTAAAGCTCCCTTTAGGGAGACAGTGCTTAGAAATGTATGGCAGATTAGGTATTAATAAGCTTCTCTATTCAACACTTTTAATGGCTCCTGTCCTATAACCATTGTCCGTCACTGCAGCGTTTTTTCATACCTGATCATACTTTACAATTTTCCATTCAGTGTTAAGAAAATACAAGTTTTTCTAGGACTCTTGTTCAAAGTTTGCACCTCGGCTCATCTTAGGTCTGGCACTGAAGATCGCGATCGATACCGGCCTGTCATAGACCTCTGCTCACTTCCCTTTGATCCAGTCTATATCAGTTGCTGATAAGGAATGTTCCTCTGAATATCTCTGGACTCCGGTAAGGCTGTGTTTCCCTGTAATAGAGCTGGCACTAATGGGAGGATTTTTTGTAAGAAAGGCACAAACAAAGCCTGCTTGGTTTTTGCTGGTTATGTAATTAAGAGGCTTACAGGCCTGTTGGGTTGTAGCACGCACAGTTGTAAATGTGGGGCAAAAGTTTTACCATCTGATGCCAGATTTATTCCGGAGTTGGTAAAGCATGTCGAATTGTCGTCTTATTCCATTTACACGTAGTATAAAGACAAAGCCCCATGTCACAAAAACCATGGCCGGCATAGGAACCAGGGCGTTCAGTATTCAGCACTATTTAGCCTCCTGTTTGCTAATTGTATATACAATTGTACGGTTGTCTTTCCTGATTACGGCAGTCTGTAGTCTGCAGATAGTCTTTGCATAAAAAATGTCCAAAACCCATTTTGGATTTTTTTTTTTCTCCATTGCCAACAAGACAGCTTCTATAACACTAGACTATAGAGGTGGCTGGGGTAAGGACCAGAAGCCGGTACAGCTCTGGACTCGGAATAGTTGACAAGGTATCGTGTCTGGGGGCAGCACAGTCCAGCTCAGCTGCAACATTTGTCCCACCTAAAACCTGTTGTATCTCGAAACTTGGCCAAGGTATTCTCAAGAACTCTCAAATATTTTGAAAAAATACTTTTAAAATTCAGGCCAAAAAAGTACATTTAAAATTTTTACATTTTGTATGTTTTAAAAACACCAATACATCTGTGCCAGTCTTAAGCCATGACATAGGGCACACTCACCCAAAATGCGTTGGGTGTTGCTTTGCTAACTGGCACACACATATTGCAGTGTTTTCAAATGTGCTGAATAAAATTTATTTGGGAGATTATATATATATGTGTGTGTGTGTACGTATATATGTGTGTATGTATGTATATGTATATGTGTGTGTATATATATATATATATATATATATATATATATATATATATATATATATATATATATATATATATATATATATATATATTATACTTTTTATTTTTTTTTTTTTTAAATAAATATTTTTTACAAATCTTTCTCTGGATCGATCCTCCACACTAATTGCTCATTGAGTTTCTGCAGCTGTAACATGGACTATGAATTGCTGAAATTGCTTTTTTTCTGCTGCTCTTGGATTTCAAATTTGGAGAGAGCGAGGTCTATCATTTTATTTTTTTCATTTTTTTTAAGAGGTGTGCAGTGAGATAACTGAAAACAAAAATTGGCCAAAGGAGTCACTCAAAGGGTTGTTTTGGTTTTCTGTGCCTCATTTTATAGCTGTCATCTCTCGTCACTCATCTCAGAATGTGTTTAGCCATCAGGAAAAGTAGGGAAGGATATATGTGTAGCATGTGATGATTTGTCTGCAGCCATACTCTACTTTTTTGATGTTAGATTGGAATAATCACAGGGTAGAGAAAAAAAGATGTAAGGCTATGTTCATACGTTGCGTTTTTGCTGCATTTGTTGCCTGTTTTTTTTTGTTTGATGCTTTTGAGCTGATGGAACAAAGTTTATTCCAATGTACTTGTAGGCAAATCATGCATCAAAACCTGCTTTTTGGCAGCCGCTTTTTTACTGCCATGAAAGCAGGTTTTGCTGCAGAAATAGGAAGCAAACAAGCAAGCTGTGAACATGAGACGCACGCACGCACGCACACACACACACACACACACACACACACACACACACACACACACACACACACACACACACACACACACACACACACACACACACACACACACACACACACACACACCTGTTTTGAATTTACAACCTCTGGATAGGAGCACAAGCAGTCCACTTCTTTGGTCGACCATGGCAAGCGTATTCTAAGTGGATCCTGTCTTGTTAAACTGCTGTATGGTCTTGGCCACCGTGCTGCAGCTCAGTTTCCAGATGTTAGCAATCTTATGAGTCACATGACTCTGGGGAGAGAAAATGGCTAAATGGGCACAGTTTAGCCATTTTCATTTAGGGGTGTATTCACTTTTGTTAGCGTTTTAGACATGGCTGTGGGTTGAGTTTTAGAGGGCACCAAATTTACACTGTTATACAAGCTGCACACTGACTACTGCACATTGTATCAGTGTCAGATCTTCAGTGATGACCCATGAAAAGATATAATAAAATATTAACAAAAATGTGATGGTGTACTCACTTTTGTACTATATTTTGCCCATGTGTGTTTGAAGCATGCATTTTTCTCTCTTATCTATAAAGTTGGTTGAAACACAGGCAGCGGAGCAAACAGGTAGTTGCCCAAATCAGAGAAACAAGTTTATTATTACAGCTTATAGTAGTATAAAATTGTGCATAATAAGCAGATATATTCCATGTAATCCAATTTCGTCCACAAATGGAAACCTGAAAGACCTAAAAACAAGACTGTCGCCTCTCTGTTACTCGCACCAGATCGTAGATACGATTTGCCGAGATCGCACATAGGTCGTTTTTGTAGCGCCACAAAACGATCTATGTGCGATCTCAGCAAATCTGATCTACGATCTGGCGTGTCACATCGCTAATGAGATCGCTGGCGATATCGTTGTGTGTAAAGCAGCCTTAAGTCATCCATGCTCATTAGATGAATATTGTCTTCTTAATATATCGCACCCCTTCCCCAGCAGACACCCTTATGCATCTGCACCACCTTCCTATATGGGTGTCCCATGGAACTGAGTGTACGGGTTGGAGTATGGATAACCCCCGGCCATCAGCCCGTATGGATCCTGCGGTACAGAGAGAACATAAGACTGATTTTTACATTTTAATACCCTAATTAAATTTACAATACTACTATGGTCTTGGATAAAAAAAAAACCCCTGAAAGATGCTAATGCAAGAAGGAATGTACAAATAATTGTCTGAATGCAGATTTCCCAGCTTACACCTCTTGGTGCGGTGATATTAGCATACCAGGCTATGCCGCATACGTATAATGGGAACGCTTGAGCCGTGTGCCAGGTTTTAATGATATTCCTGTCTGAGCACCAGTGGGATAAATACTGGCTCAGTCAATTACACTAATTCGTTTGTACTCGTACAGATATACTTAAATCTAAGCTCTTCCAAATACTTAACGATAGAGAAACAAAGGCTTTCTCTGTACCATCTATATTGTACCGCTCCTACGTCGGGGAGTCGCGAGCCCTGCAGATACTAATACTAGGTAAATGCTGAGTAGAGAAAGTTAAGCATGCAATTCCTAGGGAAGTAGGAAAAAATAGACTTTCCATAGCAAACTCAGCTGTTCTAATCTGCAAAGCAGCGAGCTCGATCAGACCAAAGTCCTTTCAGTCCCACTACCCTCACTAGTATTGACGTGAAAGCAGGAGGCCGGCAGCATTCCTCCGCTCTGTTCTGGACTCCATCCACTCACTTTCAGCCAGAAGTATATATACCTAGGTAGCTTTATATTGGTCACATAATCTTATAGCAGCTTTAAGAATTTTACAACAGCGGCATTGCTTGTATTTCTTTCCCTCCTTTGCAATAATAACGGAGAACATACAGTTTAAGGCTAGTTTCACACTTGCGTTGTGCGGCATCCGTCGCATTGCGTTGTGTGACGGATGTAACGGTTGCGTTGCATATAGTGGCACAACTGATGCGATGGATCCTGCAAAACAACGGAATCCATTGTAGCTTTTTTTTTTTTTTAGCAATTTACTCAACTGAGCATGCGCAGTTGTGTAAAGACGGATCCATCACCGGAATCCGTCAAATAACGGATTCTGCCACCATAGGCTGCCATTATAAAAATGACAGACGCCGACGGAATCCTGCACTTTGCGTTATCTTTACGCTTTGGGAAGTGCAGAAAAACGCTACATGCTGCGTTCTTTCCACCCGGCAGATACAACGCAAGGCCATCTGTCACAATGCGTCATCAATACAAGGCAATGGGAAACAGCGGACATCCGTTAACAGATTGCGCTGTTTCCCAAAGCGGCGGATGGCGACGCCTGCCAAACAACGCAAGTGTGAAAGTAGCCTAATACGGTAGCAAATTCTTTTCCAGGATGAAAGCACTGGCATGGTTTTAGGTTATGTAGTAATCTTTCATTTCCTGTGTGAGTAACCACCACTTAGTGCATCTAGCAATGTATATTTCAGCCCCCCTGATCCTGCCAGGAAAAGATAGGGGGTGTCCTGGAGGACAGCAGGCAGCTAGGGGGCGTCCTAGGGGGACCGCTGGTAGGTAGGGGACCGCTGGCAGGTAGGGGGCGTCTTGGGGGACCGCTGGCAGGTAGGGGGCGTCTTGGGGGACCGCTGGCAGGTAGGGGGGCGTCTTGGGGGACCGCTGGCAGGTAGGGGACGTCTTGGGGGACCGCTGGCAGGTAGGGGGCGTCCTGGGGGGACCCCAGTCAGGTTGCCATAAACAGATAAACGAAGTCTTAATACCCTGGTGTGTGTCTTGGTAAACCTTATATTGGCCAGAGAGCTCATCATATGAGAGCACAGCGGGCTTTTAGCGGACCAAGGTACAGGGAGCAGAGCCCAGACCAGACCAGGTGTGTAACACATATGAATTGTTCAAGTGTTCCCTCTTCAGGAGCGCACCGCTCCCCTCCCTCCTGGTTTTAGGTTTGTCGGGACTCTATGCACATGGAAAGATTGACAGTTCATCTCATCTATATGGTGCCTTTAGTCCGAACTGAGCTCTCCCCTAGGTTGCTGGTAGACGGCTTTGCCTCTGCATCATGGGAGAAACACAGGAGCTCTGAGGCTCTTTTGATAAAGCAGTCTGTCCAGCCTTAGAGCGGTGCGAGCAGGCTATAAACCGTAGCACCTACCAGCGGTGCGCCCTCGGTAACTGGCCACTTTCGACCTAGGCAACAAGATTTACAGTAGAACATTAAAAAGTCCCTCCGTTTTTGAAAAAGGGCAGAATTTTAATTGGAAGTAAATTACAGAGTTTGTTGTAACCAAATAAGAACTTGAGCCAATCCCTTTCCTAGCACGGGGTCATATATTTAGAATCATTATCTCTTTACCAGCGTTTTCAGTGGCTGCACCGTCCATCTCTCTGGAGGACCTGTCCTCTCCTGTCCTCTCCTGTCCTCTCCTGTCCTCTCCTGTCCTCTCCTGTCCTCTCCGGTCCTCTCCGGTCCTCTCCTGTCCTACATTTCACAACTCTCCCAACGATTTGATTACATATAATGTGGTGGCGCTGCAGGGAAATGCAACACTTAATACCACGTATTCGTACAGATTACTGGGGGTCCGAGCATCGAGACGTTCTGTGAATAGCTTGCTGTTAAAGGACCAGTTTAAAGACGAAACCCTGGATTTTCTCAGAATGCAGTACTCCTTAGAATAGCGAGACTCATGCTACAATGTATTGTTTTTCCTGGGTTATATTAGGGCAGATATCAGGGCTGTCCACTCAGACTTTTCTTCTGATGGTGAATTCACTTTGTGCAGAATTTTGTCAATTTCCGGTTATCTGAAAAGGGTTTGTAGCAATCAGAGCGTTTTATTTCCAAAACAACCGGATTTGGTTGTATGGAACTAAGTGTACCCCGACATGGATGCCTGCTGCATGGGAAATGTTATGGATCTATATAACAGTAGATCACTGGAGGTTACGCCGCTTTCACACATTCGGCATTTCGTCGCTTTGCCGGATCTGGCACACTCCAGTACAGTAAAATGGCATCGCGACAAGCTCTGGTCACATGCTGTCATGTGACCGAAGCATGTGACCAGAGCTTGCCGCGATGCTATTGTACTGTATTGCACTGTACTGGATTGTGACGGATCCGGCAAAGCGGCGAAATGCCGGATGTGTGAAACCGACCTTATTATAATGGGTTCTCTGTTGTCCGCTGATGGTCGGACTGCCTTTCACAATGGGGTTATTTTGGTGTGGCAACCCCCTTTAAATATTTAACGTGCTATTGGTGTAGTGACAAGAAAACAAATGGCGATTAAATATGGATCAATTTCTCTTTCCGCCTAAGCACTTCAGTAGTTATGGTTCAGGCATGCGCTTGATCACTTTAACTGATGGGGGTTTACCACAGGAAAAGTCACTTTAAGTCATTTCCAAATTCTGAAACCTCTTCTAAGCTGTTAACCCCTTCAGCCCCGGGGCACTTTCCGTTTTTGCGTTTTTGTTTTTTGCTCCCCTTCTTCCGAGAGTCGTAACTTTTTTATTTTTCCGTCAATCTTGCCATATGAGGGCTTGTTTTTTGCGGGACAAGTTGTACTTTTAAATGAAACCATAAGTTTTACCATATGGTGTACTGGAAAGCAGCAAAAAAATTCCAAGTGTGGAAAAATTGCAAAAAAAGTGTGATGGCACAATAGTTTTTGGGATGTTTTATTCACGGTGTTCACTATATGGTAAAACTGATGTGTGGGTATGATACCTGAGGTCGGTGCGAGTTTGTAGACACCAAACATGTATAGGTTTACTTGTATCTAAGGGGTTAAAAAAAATTCACAAGTTTGTCCAATAAAAGTGGCGCACGTTTTGCGCCATTTTCCGAAACACGTAGCGTTCTTATTTTTTGGGATCTATGGCTCAGTGATGGCTTATTTTTTGCGTCTCGAGCTGATGTTTCTAATGGTAGCATTTTTGCGCAGATGCCAAGTTTTGATCGCCTGTTATTGCATTTTGCGTAAAACTTGCGGCGACCAAAAAACGTAATTTTGGCGTTTGGAATTTTTTTGCCATTACGCCGTTTACCAATCAGATTAATTGATTTTATATTTTGATAGATCGGGCATTTCTGAACGCGGCGATACCAAATATGTGTATATTTATTTATTTTTTAACCCTTTAATTTTCAATGGGGGGAAAAGGGGGTGATTTGAACTTTTAGGTTTTTTGTTTTTTTTTTAATTTTTTTTAAACTTTTTTTTTTACTTTTTTTATTTTATTTTACTAGTCCCCCTAGGGGGCTATAGCGATCAGCAATCCGATTGCTGATCGCTATCTGCTGATCACAGCTATACCGCTGTGAACAGCAGAAATAGTCACTTTCTTTTTTCCTCTGCTCCGTGCCGAGGAAGAATGAAAGTGAAACTTCGTAGCACCAGGCGTCATCACATGACCCTGTGCTACGATGGCAACCACCGAACGTCACGTGATCACTCACGTGACGTCCGGAGGGGGCGGCGGTAAGTAAAAAAGATGGCCGCGCGCATATAGATCTCGCTGCCAGACTTTGGCAGCGAGATCTAAGGGGTTAATGTTCCGGGTGGAATGCGATTCCACTCGGAACATGTAGGCACACATGTCAGCTGTTGAAAACAGCTGATATGTGTGCCGATCCACGCCGCCTGCCCGCGGCAGGGGGCGGGGCTTACCGGGACACGATCCATGACGGAAAGATCCGTCCATGGTCGTGAAGGGGTTAAAGGGAACTGGTCAAAGTTTTGCCCCCCCCCCTCCCTCCCAAAACCATTAATATATGACCCCCAAAGTGTGAGAATTTGCTTTTTTAAGTTAAAGGGAAGCTGTCAGCAGGTTTTTGCTACATCATTTTACAGCAACATAATTTAGGCAAGGAGATTTTGAATCCAACCGTGTATCACATAGATTACTGTGTGCAGCCGTTCTCACACAATCAAAGAATTGAGATATCAGCATGTAGCAGAGCTAGGAGAGCTGCCCCTACCCACACCAGGCTCTCTATAGAGATTGTGTTTTGAACGTGAGGTGTCAATCACAGCAGGTGGTGTGTGGACTTTTCTGCACATGCATTTCTAGTCCTGCAATGTTAATCACAGGGTAATAAAACCATTAGTTCAAGTAAACAATAGCACACACAGATGAGAGGCTTAAGGCCCCTTTACACACTGAGACTTTCTAGCGATCCCACCAGCGATTCCAACCTGGCCGGGATCGCTACAAAGTCTCTGGTGAGTCTCTGGTGAGCTGTCAAACAGGCAAACCTGGCCAACGACTCAACAGCGATCCGGACCTGCAGAACGACCTAGCTAGTCAAACACTGGAAACGAGTGATGTGTCACAAGATCTGTCAATCACTATTCTCTGTCAGTCGGTCTCTCCCTCTCGGTCTCTATTCTCTCTCTGTCGGTCCGTCACTATCTCTGTCCCTCTCTCACAGTCTGTCGGTCATTTTCCCCTCCTCTCTCATACTCGCCGATCCCCGATCCCCGGCGCGGCGCTGCACGGCATTCACACTGCTGCGGCGGCTTTTAGTATTTTGAAAAAGCCGGCCGCTCATTAAACAATTTCGTATTCCCTACTTTCCCCGCCCACAGGCGCCTATGATTGGTTGCAGTGAGACACGCCTCCACGCTGAGTGACAGGTGTCTCACTGCACCCAATCACAGCAGCCGATGGGCTGGTCTATACTGTGCAGTGAAATAAATAATTAAATAATTAAAATAACGGCGTGCGATTTTCCCCCCCCCCCCCCCCCCCCAATTTTAATACCAGCCATATAAAGCCATACGGCTGAAGGCTGGTATTCTCAGGATGGGGAGCTCCACGTTATGGGGAGCCCCCCCGCCTAACAATATCAGTCAGCAGCCGCCCAGAATTGCCGCATACATTATATGCGACAGTTCTGGGACTGTACCCGGCTCTTCCCGATTTGCCCTGGTGCGTTGGCAAATCGGGGTAATAAGGAGTTATTGGCAGCCCATAGCTGCCAATAAGTCCTAGATTAATCATGTCAGGCGTCTCCCCGAGATTCCTTTCATGATCTGTAAATTACAGTAAATAAACACACACAACTGAAAAAACATTTATTAGAAATAAAAAACACAAACACATTCCCTCATCACCAATTTAATCAGCCCCAAAAAGCCCTCCTTGTCCGGCGTAATCCACGGACCTCCAGCGTCGCATCTAGCTCAGCTGCATGCAGGTGACAGGAGCAGCAGAAGACACCGCCGCTCCTGTCACCTCCACGCAGCAACTGAGGTGAGTAGCGCGATCAGCTGAGCTGTCACTGAGGTTACCTGGATCCAGCGGTGGATGCAGCGGTGGCAGCGGGTAACCTCAGTGACAGCTCAGCTGATCGCGCTACTCACCGCCGCTCCGGTCAGCTCCACGCAGCAACTGAGGTGAGTAGCGCGATCAGCTGAGCTGTCACTGAGGTTACCCGCGGCCACCGCTGCATCCACCGCTGGATCCAGTGGCCGCGGGTAACCTCAGTGACAGCTCAGCTGATCGCGCGGCTGTCTTCATTAGCTGCGTGGAGGTGACCGGAGTGGCGGTGTATTCTGCTGCTCCTGTCACCTGCATGCAGCACAGCTGGAAGCGACGCTGGAGGTCCGTGGATTACGCCGGACAAGGAGGGCTTTTTGGGGCTTATTAAATTGGTGATGAGGGAATGTGTTTGTGTTTTTTATTTCTAATAAAGGATTTTTTCGGGTGTGTGTGTTTATTTACTGTAATTTACAGATTAATCATGGAAGGAATCTCGGGGAGACGCCTGACATGATTAATCTAGGACTTATTGGCAGCTATGGGCTGCCAAAAACTCATTATTACCCCGATTTGCCAACGCACCAGGGCAAATCGGGAAGAGCCGGGTACAGTCCCAGAACTGTCGCATATAATATATGCGGCAATTCTGGGCGGCTGTTGGCTGATATTGTTAGGCTGGGGGGCTCCCCATAACGTGGAGCTCCCCATCCTGAGAATACCAGCCTTCAGCCGTATGGCTTTATCTGGCTGGTATTAAAATTGGGGGGGGACCGCACGCCGGTTTTTTAATTATTTAATTATTTCACTGCACAGTATAGACACGCCCACCGGCTGCTGTGATTGGGTGCAGTGAGACACCTGTCACTCAGCGTGGGGCGTGTCTCACTGCAACCAATCATAGGCGTCTGTGGGCGGGGAAAGTAGGGAATACGAAATTGTTTAATGAGCGGCCGGCTTTTTCAAAAGAGGAAAAGCCGCCGCAGCAGTGTTAATGCCGTGCAGCGCCGCGCCAGGGATCGGGGAGTATGAGAGAGGGGGTAAGAGGGATAGACTGACATGGACAGAGAGAGAGGAGGGGAAAATGACCGACAGACTGTGAGAGAGGGACAGAGATAGTGACGGACCGACAGAGAGAGAATAGAGACCGAGAGGGAGAGACCGACTGACAGAGAATAGTGATTGACAGATATTGTGACACATCACTCGTTTCCAGTGTTTTAAGTCCCCTTTACACACTGAGACTTTGCTGCACAGCGGGAAACAAAGGACCAAAGAATGGTCCTGAACGATTTGTAGCGATCAGCAACTTCACAGCAGGGGCCAGGTCGCTGATGTGTTTCACACACTGCAATGTCGCTGGGGAGGTCGCTATTACGTCACAAAACCGGTGACGTTACAGCGATGTCGTTTGAGATGTTGCAGTGTGTAAAGCCACCTTTAGTCTTTGCGGTTTAATTCCTACATCATGCTGCACTCAGCATAGCAAAAACCTGCTAGCAGATTCCCTTTAAGTCGAGAAGTGCATTGGGGGGTGATGATTCACTTACAGCTCTTCAGTTTCTGCTTTATTCTTAAACTAGCCGAACCCTCCCCTTGCTGAGTGATGGGTTGTTTTTTCTCTGGTTCGCTGGACATTACATGGACATTTCAATCAACCAGGGGAGAGTGCTGCTACCTTGTGAATACAGCAGGGACTGAGGAGCTGTAAGTGCTTCATCATATCCCAAGGAGCTGCAAGTGCATCTTTTCATCCCAATACGCTTAAACTGAGCTTCAAAACTCAAGTGCCTAGTGCTGGCCATATACCTGTAATCGCTCCCCCCATACAAATGCATGCTCCTTTCATCTGATTCTGCATGTGTTTTCAATAAGGAGAGGAGAGTAAAGTGTGCTTTACACGGTGCAACATCACTAACGATATATCGTCGGGGTCACGTCGTTAGTGACGCACATCCGGCGCCGTTAGCGTCATCGCAGCGTGTGACTCCAATGAGCGACGATCAACGAGCGCAAAAATGTGAAAAATCGTTGCTCGTTGACACGTTGCTCATTGCCTTAATATCGCTGCTGCTGCCGGTACGATGTTGTTCGTCGTTCCTGCGGCAGCACACATCGCTATGTGTGACACCGCAGGAACGACGAACATCTCCTTACCTGCGTCCACCGGCAATGAGGGAGGAAGGAGGTAGGCAGGATGTTCCACCTGCTAATCTCCGCCGCTCCTCTGCTATTGGACGGCTGTCGTGTGACGCCGCACGAACCGCCCCCTTAGAAAGGAGGCAGATCGCCGGCCAGAGCAACGTCGCAGGGAAGGTAAGTCCGTGTGACGGGTGTTAGCGATGTTGTGCGCCACGGGCAGCGATTTGCCTGTGACGCACAACCGACTGGGGCAGGTACGCTCGCAAGCGATATCGGTACTGATATCACAGCGTGTAAAGTACCCTTTAGGAGCTGCCACACATGTGGTATTCGCTTATATCCTTTCAGAACCATCAAGATCCTTCCTCACCCCCCTGTCGGAAGAGTCATCTTATCTGTATAAACATTAGATAATTGGCTCCCTGACAGAGGACTCCTTAGGAATTGTGTTTTGCATCATCTGCAGAACCATGGCTGTCATTACAGCAGAACGTACTGCAGTGCCTTCACACCGAAATAAGATCTGTGCATGGATTAAAGGGAGTCTCACAGTACGAGGGGCTGCTGATAAGTCTTTGGCTTTATCTTTTTTTGTTTCTATGGTAATGAATGTTAGATCACATGAAAACTTTGTGTCTAATATATGTTTTCAAAATTTTGTGTTTGCTTATGGGAACAGTGTTCTACGCACGCGGGAAAACAAAACGGCGAAGTCTAATGTGATAGTCACAGCAACTGTGAGCAGAGGAGCGATAAAATTCTTGTTTCTGCAAGGAAAGTCTGCAAAGGATATTCATGGTGATATGTCACAGACATTGGGGGATCAATGTCCTTCATATTCCACAGTTAAGAACTGGGTTGCCAAATTTAAAACTGGCCACTCCAGCACCAATGATAAGGAACGGCCTGGATGACCGAGAGTGGTGGTTGTTCCGGAGATCGTCGTTGCTGTGCACAACCTCATACTGGAGAATCAACGAATTTCAGCTAAAGCCATAGCAGACGACATGGGGATTTCCCGTGAATGTGTTTGTGTCATTATCCATGAACATTTGGACATGAGGAAGCTTCTGCAAAGTGGGTCCCCAAATGTTTGACAACAGATCAGAGAAGCATGCGAGTGAAAACTTCCCGGTCCATTTGTCAGTGTTTCCGGACTAATAACAACTTCCTTGATCGACTGGTCAATATGGATAAGACCTGGATTTATTTGTTTGACCCTGAAAACAAGGAGCAGTCTAAAGAGTGGAGGCACAGTGGTTCTCCTCATCCAAAGAAGTTCAGGGTGCAAAAATCAGCCACTAAGATGATGGCGTCTGTGTTCTGAGATAAGGAGGACGTGCTGCTAGTGGACTACCTTCAAAAGGGTTCCACCTCCAATGCAAGGTATTACATTGAACTTTTGAACTAATTGAAGGCAGCTCTGAAGGCCAAAAGGTGCCGCCAGCTGTCCAAAGGAATCTTGTTCCTGCAAGACAACGCCTCTGCTCACACTGCACAAGCGACCACAACAAAACTGGCACAGCTGGGCTTCCAGCTGGTTGACCACCCACCTTTTTCACCAGATCTAGCTCCCTCCGACTATCATCTGTTTCCAAACCTAAAGTAACACCTCAAGGGTACCAAATTTCACACCATTTCTGATGCCATGGCTGCTATGGATGCCTGGTTTGAGGCACAACCAATATCCTTACTTTTGCTAGTCTTACAGAACTTGGAATACCGATGTAAGAAGTGTGGTGACATCAGTGGAGTGTGTGTGGCATAAATATAAAGTTTCGTCATCCTATCTCGTTTCTTTCTGGGTAAAGCCAAAGACTTAACAGCCCTGCGAGTAAACTAAGGACATAGACTTGTAGGGGACATGGTGCCTATAAAATCGCACCTATGGTATATGCAGAACACAGGCAGCGGTTAAAACACAAAACTGTTTGGTGTAACTCCGCTGTGGCCACGAGGCTCAGTGCACTGTTCCACCCTCTGGTTTCGCTGGTCTCTGCCTCCCTCACTTGTGATTGACAGCGCCGGCTTCTCTGACATTTCTGACGACCGTGCTCTCCACATGTGCATAGCTCTACGGGATTGTGCAACATCTTGTGAGAAATTACAAAACCGTAACTGACAGGTACTCGTCTTGTTGTATACACAGATGTCTCAGTGACTGCGTGCCGGGACGCCAGGAAATGATCACCTCGTTGTGTCTCTGTGTAGCAGTGCTGTAAATATTGTAGATCTTCCTATTGTGTCCATTGCTCCATTATCACATAGATGAAATCTAGAAATAATTTATTTTTTTTTAATTACATTTTTGTGAATTTCATAGTATAAAATATCAGAAAAAAACCATATGGGAAAAAACGGGTTTAATGCCGCGCTAAAGGATCACTGATATCAGTAAGATAATTTTTTTTTTTTTTTAATTTTAGTCAATCCAACGCGTTTCAGAGACAAGGACAGTCTCCTTCTTCAGGGAAAAAGAAAGAAGGAGACGGTCCTTGTCTCTGAAACGCGTTGGATTGACTAAAATAAAAAGAGATTTTTATCTTACTGATATCAGTGATCCTTTAGCGCGGCATTAAACCCGTTTTTTCCCATGTTTTTTTTTCTGCTGTTTCCTGAACGGGGCCGCTGCTGGGACCACGCGGACACTCACATGCTGACTAAGGAGTTGTGACTGTCACAACCCGACCAGGTGAGTGTACCTATCCTTACCTTTTGTACGCTTTATACCGGGTAAGACCCTATTGCGCCTTCTGTTTCCCCATTTTAGTATTTATAGTATAAAGTATGCCAAAGGGATGCCGTATTAAGTACAGTCTGTGAACTTTATACCATAACTTATCCCTTTATACATTTTTAATACGTTTTATAGACTAAAAGTGACAGATCTCAGATTAACACAATCAATATTTCATGTGTGACATTTTACAAGCAGCCCCAATCGGTAATGAGCCTGACACCTACTGAGACCCTGTCATTAGGGAATATCCAAAAACAAACCTCCTGTCACTCCATTTATTTAAGTCTTTCAGCAGAATTCTTTCTCTTTTCTTCCTTCCTTTTTTCCCTTCCTCTATCATAATATAATATACACACTACAGTTCAAAAGTTCCATGAAAAATCCTACTTTTATTTATCAAATGAGTTGCATAATGAATAGAAAATATAGTCCAGACATTGACGAGGTTAGAAATAATGATTTTTTTTTACTTGAAATAATATAATAATTTTCTCCTTCACACTTTGCTTTCGGCACAGAATGCTCCTTTGCAGCAATTCCAGCTTCGCAGACCTTTGGCATTCTAGCTGTTAATTTGCGGAGGTAATCTGGAGATATTTCACCCCATGCTTCCCCCTCCACAAGTTGGATTGGCTTGATGGGCACTTTTTGCGTACCATACGGTCAAGCTGCTCCCACAACAGCTCAATAGGGTTGAGGTCTGGTGACTTTGCTGGCCACTCCATTACAGATAGAATACCGACTGCCGGCTTCTTCCCTAAATAGTTCATGCATAATTTAGAGGTGTCAATCATCCATAAAGAAGAAAAATAATAAGACCGCACCAATGCTGATATCTTTATCCGGAGATTCTTTATTCCATGCACACAATTAAAAGGTGTGTGGTGGTAGGCGGGTGGAGGAGACCTGGATGCGGCCCCTCACTGCGGACGACGGCCGTTTCGCCTGTGATTAGGCTTCGTCGGGTCCACAGTGGACCCGACGAAGCCTAATCACAGGCGAAACGGCCGTCGTCCGCAGTGAGGGGCCGCATCCAGGTCTCCTCCACCCGCCTACCACCACACACCTTTTAATTGTGTGCATGGAATAAAGAATCTCCGGATAAAGATATCAGCATTGGTGCGGTCTTATTATTCTTCTTCTTTATGGATGATTGGAACTTACTGCTTCTGTTTGGACCTGCACGCTGATCCGGTTTGTACCAAGGACGATTGGTGCTGTATTCCTTCCCCTCCAGTGAGCCTAGGTGTAACGAGCATATACGGGTAGTGCAGGACTGCGCTCTTCCCTGGATTTATAATTTAGAGGTGTGTTTTGGGTCATTGTCCTGTTGTAGGATGAAATTGGCTCCAATAAAGCGCTGTCCACAGGGTATGGCATGGTGTTGCAAAATAGTGATAGCCTTCCTTATTCAAAATCCCTTTTACCTTGTACAAATCTCCCACTTTACCAGCATCAAAGTAACCCCAGACCATCACATTACCTCCACCATGCTTGACAGATGGCATCAAGCACTCTTCCAGCATCTTTTCAGTTGTTCTGCGTCTCACAAATATTCTTCTGTGTGATCCAAACACCTCAAACTTCTATTTGTCTGTCCATAACACTTTTTTCCAATCTTCCTCTTTCCAATGTCTGTGTTCTGTTGCCCACATGAATCTTTTTTCCTTTTATTAGCCAGTCTCAGATATGGCTTTTTCTTTGCCACTCTGCTCTGAAGGCCAGCATCCCGGAGTCGCCTCTTCACTGTAGACGTTGACACTGGCATTTTGTGGGTACTATTTAATGAAGCTGCCAGTTGAGGACCTGTGAGCCGTCGATTTCTCAATCTAGAGAATCTAATGTTCTTGTCTTGTTGCTCAGTTGTGCAGCGGGGCCTCCCTCTTCTCTTTCTACTCTGGTTAGAGCATGTTTGTGCTCTCCTCTGAAGGGAGTAGTACACACCGTTGTAGGAAATCTTCAGTTTCTTGGCAATCTTTCACATAAAATATACTTCATTTCTAAGAACAAGAATAGACTGTCGAGTTTCACATGAAAGTTCTCTTTTTTTAGCCATTTTGAGAGTTTATTGGAACTAACAAATGTAATGCTCCAGATTCTCAAATAGCTCAAAGGAAGGTCCGTTTTATAGCTTCTCTAATCAGCAAAACTGTTTTCAGCTGTGCTAACATACTTGCACAAGGATTTTCAAGGGTTTTTAAACATTCATTAGCCTTCTAACAGAGTTAGCAAACACAATGTACCATTAGAACACTGGAGTGGTGGTTGCTGGAAAATGGGCCTTTTATACACCTATGTAGATATTGCATTAAAAACCAGACGTTTGAAGCTAGAATAGTCATTACCACATTAACAATGTATAGAGTGTATTTCTGTTTAATTTAATGTTAGCTTCATTGAAAAAAAAATGTGCTTTTCTTTAAAAAATAAGGAAATATCTAAACATTTGAACTGTTGTGTATATACTCGTTTATATATGTGTTATAATATTCCCATCCAACAACAATCCTCCTGTCACTCTATTTATATAAAGGGTTATTCCCATCTCTAACATCGTATCCTAATATGTAGCAGGTGTAATAGCATTAGCACATATAATATATTTACAAAATATTTTTTTTTACAATTGTATTTTTGCCATCAACCCTAAATTACTTAGGTTTTGGACTGTTACTTTCTCATTTTTAGTCTATGGTTAGATGTACCTACTGATATATAGCAAGATTGAATGTGTATTCAGTGTTCAGCCAGTGTTCGTTTAGTAGAGGTTATAGATAGTGATTGGGCATGTTGAATTTTAACGTGCCCAATCCTTTTCTCTTTGGAAGATAACTGGCAATCAGAGGTATCTGGCAGCGGCTTACTCCCCTCTCCTAATGGAGATTACTTGAATGTTGAGGGGTGCATGCATATGTATGGAGGTTCAGGCGGATTTGAGTTGACCAAATGAGTGAGTGACTCAAGCTATGGATATGTGGATTCCTTTTTAAAGTGGTTACCTAGTATCTCTCCCTTCTAAAACGGCTCTGCTGATATTGCACTGACGCACACTAGTGAGTATCGTGAACATGTCCATTTCTAATTAATAAGGTGCAGGACACTTGCTGGCCATGCACAAGAGCGATCAATACCTGACAAGCCACTATCTGCAGCTCCCGCTATGGAGGTGACAGGCGCTGGGTAACCTTTCACTTTCTAGCATAGGAATCACAGGCTAGACACATTCCTATCTACTCCTTTTATATCTGCAACAAAATAATGCTCATTTTCTTTCTCAAAATGAAGATCTGGCAGTGTAGGAATATTTTTCCACCATATGTAAACCTCTCGTTGTGCTGTAACACTTTGTACGTGTTCACAGGTGCAGTAGGCGAAGGCCACGTGCACACATTGAGTATTTGGTGAGTTTTTTACCTCAGACTTTATAAGCCAAAATCAGGAGTGAGTGATAAATACAGATATGGTGGCCGTGTCTTTATTAGGCCAGAATCACACTTGCTAGTGCCTCGCGTGTAACTCGCGCGAGTCTCTCATGGCAGAACCCGGCTTGGCCGCACACTCCCCTGACAGGAGCGGGTCGGTTGCATGTATCTCTATACAGCTCAGACGCTCCTGTATGCATAGTGTGCGGCCATGCCGGGTTCTACCATGAGAGACTCGCGCGAGTTACACGCGAGGAACTAGTAAGTGTGATTATGGCCTTATACTTTTCCTCTGATAGTCCAACTCCTGGTTTTGGATCCTGAGGTAAAAAACTCACCAAATACTCAGTGTGCACGTGGCCTAATGAAGCAAACTCTTACCTTTTTTGTTTCCTTTGACCACGTGGGAAGCAGAATCTTAACCCCACCATAACCTTGACTGAGCGGAAATGGGTCTACCACCGTTAGACTACAAGTAGAGCAAAAAGTAACCATATAATTACCCTAAAATCTAGAAGGATAAGCAATAATCCCCTCCACTGCACTACACCACCAGAGATGTCTGATATCAAGTTGAACGTTTTTGGTTTACAAATCCTGAGGTAAAATTCTGACCGTGTTAACATGCCCTACTCCACCACTTCTGCATTTATTACCCACTCCTGGTTTTGGCTTACAAATACTGAGGTAAAAATCTCACCAAATACTGTACGTGTGCACATGGCCTTAGGGTCCAGCATCAGGAAAAGGGAAATTATGTTTCTGGCCTCAAACTTTTGAGATTCTTGATTGAAGAGTCATGTATAGTTGGGCTCTGTGCTTGTTGCTTTTTTGTCTGCTTTTCTGCAGGAATAAAGCTGCTAAAAAACACGCATTTTTTTTTTTAAATTGCGTTTGTGCTTTTTTTTTTTTTGACTTAGTCATGGTGCTGTACGCCCGCGATTGCTGCCTGGTCTCTTACTGATGTTACAGCTAGGGCCCGGTTCTCACTGCCCGGAGTGGTGCCCACGCCGCTCCCGACAGTTTAATCAATGCGATCGCATTATTCAGAAGGCAGTGAGAGGGATCGCTTAACTCTCCCTGGTGATCGGGTCCCTGTAATGCAATCACAGGGACCCGATCACTGACATAGTAACCATGGGTCCTCACCATGAGGACCCCGGGTTACTGAGCTACAGAAAGCCTCACACACCATGCTGTATGCATGGTGTGTGAGGAAAAGTGCTGCACAATAATCCCCTGTAGCGATAAAGCATTGCAGGGGATTATAGACACGCAAAAAAAAATGCAGGAACAATTGACATGCTGCTTCTTTTTTCAGCAACAAAATCTGCAAGTAAAAAAGCAGCATGTGCACAGCAAGTCACGATCCTCATGGACTTTGCTGGGATGCTTTTTCCTTGCTTTTATTGATTAAAGAAAGCAAGGAAAAAACACATGAAAAAATACAAAAAAAAGAAAAAAACCTCCACGTGCACACAGCCTTATACAGCAAACTGTGGTAGATGTTTCTCCATTTACATTGGCATCTGGTCCTATTGTGGGGACATCCGTCTTATGAAGGCATCTACCATGTAGGCCATTGGATGGTAGATGGGCATCCGTAACCCTACATTATTACATTGGTACATTGACTTATCAGTTTACCCCTTTAAGTATTCAGGCATTTTGACTTTTTTGAAAGCAGCATTTTTATTTGATAAAAACGACATCAAACTACAGCAAACCGCACGACACTTGTTTTCAGAGGGGCATTGCAATGTCAGAATAGGACTATGTCTACGCAACGCGATTACACTGTCAAATTACAGCCCCGGCCTCAATATGTTTTATGTTCATTGTCTTTCTAGCCTGATTATTCTAGTTTTTTTTTAAAAGTCTGGGTGAGCTTGTTCTCAGCGACCATATGGTCAGAAACAATCTGCTTTAAGAACCTGTAGTACAAGAATGGTATTAGAGCGCAGGGCCCGAGGCATTTTACATACTGACCATCCGAATAATTTACACACATCCGTCATTGCCGGAGGATATAGGAACACTGGAGAGTAATGCGCACAAAGGACATCGGCTGCTGAAGGTTTGATGTGTGTGTATATGTATGTGTAATATATATATATATATATATATATATATATATATATATATATATATATATATATATATATATATATATATATATATATATATATATATATATATATATATATATATGTAAATATAAAAATTATTTGGACAGTGACACAATTTTCGCGAGTTGGGCTCTGCATGCCACCACATTGGATTTGAAATGAACCCTCTATAACAGAATTCAAGTGCAGATTGTAACGTTTAATTTGAAGGTTTGAACAAAAATGTCTGATAGAAATTGTAGGAATTGTACACATTTCTTTACAAACACTCCACATTTTAGGAGGTCAAAAGTAATTGGACAAATAAACCAAACCCAAACAAAATATTTTTATTTTCAATATTTTGTTGCGAATCCTTTGGAGGCAATCACTGCCATAAGTCTGGAACCCATGGACATCACCAAACGCTGGGTTTCCTCCTTCTTAATGCTTTGCCAGGCCTTTACAGCCGCAGCCTTCAGGTCTTGTTTGTTTGTGAGTCTTTCCGTCTTAAGTCTGGATTTGAGCAAGTGAAATGCATGCTCAATTGGGTTAAGATCTGGTGATTGACTTGGCCATTGCAGAATGTTCCACTTTTTTGCACTCATGAACTCCTGGGTAGCTTTGGCTGTATGCTTGGGGTCATTGTCCATCTGTACTATGAAGCGCCGTCCGATCAACTTTGCGGCATTTGGCTGAATCTGGGCTGAAAGTATATCCCGGTACACTTCAGAATTCATCCGGCTACTCTTGTCTGCTGTTATGTCATCAATAAACACAAGTGACCCAGTGCCATTGAAAGCCATGCATGCCCATGCCATCACGTTGCCTCCACCTTGTTTTACAGAGGATGTGGTGTGCCTTGGATCATGTGCCGTTCCCTTTCTTCTCCAAACTTTTTTCTTCCCATCATTCTGGTACAGGTTGATCTTTGTCTCATCTGTCCATAGAATACTTTTCCAGAACTGAGCTGGCTTCATGAGGTGTTTTTCAGCAAATGTAACTCTGGCCTGTCTATTTTTGGAATTGATGAATGGTTTGCATCTAGATGTGAACCCTTTGTATTTACTTTCATGGAGTCTTCTCTTTACTGTTGACTTAGAGACAGATCCACCTACTTCACTGAGAGTGTTCTGGACTTCAGTTGATGTTGTGAACGGGTTCTTCTTCACCAAAGAAAGTATGCAGCGATCATCCACCACTGTTGTCATCCGTGGACGCCCAGGCCTTTTTGAGTTCCCAAGCTCACCAGTCAATTCCTTTTTTCTCAGAATGTACCCGACTGTTGATTTTGCTACTCCAAGCATGTCTGCTATCTCTCTGATGGATTTTTTTCTTTTTTTTCAGCCTCAGGATGTTCTGCTTCACCTCAATTGAGAGTTCCTTATACCGCATGTTGTCTGGTCACAGCAACAGCTTCCAAATGCAAAACCACACACCTGTAATCAACCCCAGACCTTTTAACTACTTCATTGATTACAGGTTAACGAGGGAGACGCCTTCAGAGTTAATTGCAGCCCTTAGAGTCCCTTGTCCAATTACTTTTAGTCCCTTGAAAAAGAGGAGGCTATGCATTACAGAGCTATGATTCCTAAACCCTTTCTCCGATTTGGATGTGAAAACTCTCATATTGCAGCTGGGAGTGTGCACTTTCAGCCCATATTATATATATAATTGTATTTCTGAACATGTTTTTGTAAACAGTTAAAATAACAAAACTTGTGTCACTGTCCAAATATTTGTGGCCCTGACTGTGTGTGTGTGTGTGTGTATATATATGTGTGTGTGTGTGTGTGTGTGTGTGTATATATATATATATATATATATAATTATTATTTATTTTATTATTATTTATTTATGAACATGGTGTTGCCTAAGCCTGGTTATATACATAGTTGCTAAAAAATAATATAAATATTTGGAGATTTTCCTATTCTGCATGTCATGTAGTATATATTTATAATACATAAGAGTATGGCTGAATAAGGCCTAACATGGTTCCCAGCATCCATGATCAAAGAATAACGCAGCCGCTAGGCTATGTGCACGCTGCAGATTTGGTGCATAAATTTTCTGCATGAGATCTGCACCTTCTGGCAGAAAAATGCACCAAAAAAATGCATGCGTCCATGTGTTTTTGGTGTGTTTTTGTGCCATGCTATTTTTAATTTGGTAAATTTGGTGGAAGGGCTAAAAACACATGAAAAAAAAACTCACCAAGAATTGACATGCTGCAGATTTATATTCTGCAACTAAAAAAATAAGCAACCTGCGCACAGCACTTCAGAATTCCCATTGACTTTGCTGGCAATAAGGATAGATTTATTTATTTATTTTTTTTGTGACAAAAACACATCAAAGACACATAAAACCACAGCATGCACACACAGCCTAAGACCAAAAAAGTTTTTATATATATTTTTTTCATTTATGGGGTCTTTTTGGCCACGTGGAAAGGGAACCGGTCATCAGATTTGGGGCCTATAAGCTGTGGTAACCCCCAGTGGACTCTTATATACAGCATGTTAGAATGCGGTATATAAGAGCCCAGGCCGCTGTGTATAACGTAAAAATCACTTTATAATACTCACCTAAACAGTTGCTGCAGTGGAGTTGGGTCATATGGGTGTCTCCGTTCTCCGGTGCAGGCGCCTCCTCTTTTGGCCATCTTTGTCCTCCTTCGGAAGCCTGTGTGCATGACGCGTCCTACGTCATACACACTTGCCGACATTGAGGTCCTGCGCGGACCGGCGAGTGTGTATGACGTAGGACGCATCATGCACACAGGCTTCTGAAGGAGGACAAAGATGGCCGAAAGAGGAGGCACCGGACAATGGAGACACCCATATGGCCCAACTCCACCGCAGCGATCATTTAGGTAATTATTATAAAGTGATGTTTACGTTCTACACAGCGGCCTGGGCTCCTATATACAGCATGTTAGAATGCGGTATATAATAGCCCACTGGTGGTGACCGCAGCTTATACGCCTCAAATCTGCTGACAGGTTCCCTTGAAAACCTCCTCTTCAAACAATCAAGTATGGGGGAAAACATTCTTCTAAAATTCTATATTTGCAATTGCTCAGTGACACGGGACTCATCATTGGAGTCTTGTATTCTTCTTTTCACCATTTTTCCTCTCCGCAGGGATGATCTGTAATTTTCACATATCTAGTTGCTGTTATATCTCCTACATACGGTAGTAGAGGAGGACAATATCACATTGTACAGTAAATAAGTATTTGGTGTTTTTTTTTTTTTGTTTTTTTTTTTTTCTCTTTTCCAAAATGGCTCTTTATTGTTCCAGTACATTTTGTCCCCAGATCAGCACCTATCTCAAGGTAAAAAAAAAAAACAGATAAATTTAGTTTCTTAGGAAAGGCTGAAACGTGTTGGTGACAAGGCTTCTAATTTACCGCAGCGCAGCCCGTACAACGTGATTTCTTCCTCCTCTACTGTTATACATCAGGTCCAGGGCCACAGCAGCAGTTACACATGTCTACAGGTCTAGTGTTTCCACACTACCCCACCAGGTGAGCACAGACTCAATCACTATCTTTACCAGGTGATACTGCTCCTTGGGATTTTGTCCCCCCCACACAGTTTTTCTATACACAGTAGAGAGACGAGGGATTCCTGCCTTTCTTTCTCAGTTTAGTACAGATTCAGAAGCATCAGCACCATGTAGGACATTATACAGCAGCACTGAGCGGCGTATCTGTGAATCCAGCTCTGGAGGTGAGAGGAAAGCACTTGTTACAAGATGCAGCACAAGTTAGTGTTCGTGTACCGGTGCCTCCTCCTTGTCTTCCTCTCTATAGACTTACTATAGGAAAACAAAAATCGCAAGAATAGGGTCTGATCTGTGAGGTACGGTGAACCTGCGATTTAAGGGTTTGCTCACCTTGGGGGGGTTGTGTCAGATACACACACTAGGAAGAATCTTGGTAGCACAGCTGCTGCAGCCCCCAGTATCGAGGATACTTTGTGATCGCAAATAAGGGGGGAAAGGGTTAAAGTGCCACGCTGCTGTGCAATAAAGATGAATGCTGGATCTTCGATATGTGACTTTATTCAACGCGTTTCGGAGCAACCTTCATCAGGATCATCACATTTAGGTAAGATGATCCTGATGAAGGAGGTTGCTCCGAAACGCGTCACATATCGAAGATCCAGCATTCATCTTTATTGCACAGCAGCGCGGCAATTTAACCCCTTCCGCCCCTATTTGCGATCTCTATAGACTTAAACAGGAGCTGTAACCTGATACTTCACTGTTCTGGCAGTCCGATTTGCTTGGATCAACATGGATTTTAGAACTTCTTCAGATTGCATGATATCTGGAGGCAAGGGAGAAAAAGGATCTAGTGTCTCCTAAGTGGAGAAATAACCAAACATGTTGGTTTGTTTTTATCTTCTATGGTACATTACACAGTTTCTTAAGGCCACGTCTCACTAAGCGACATCGCTGCTGAGTCACGTTTTTTGTGATGCAACAGCGATCTTGCTAGCGATGTCGCTGTGTGTGACATCCAGCAACAACCTGGCCCCTGCTGTGAGGTCGCCGGTCATTGCTGAATGTCCTGGACCATTTTTTGGTTGTTGCTCTCCTGCTGTGAAGCACACATCGCTGTGTTGGACAGCGGGAGCCAACGATCTGAATGTGCAGGGAGCAGGGAGCCGGCTTTTGGCAGCCTGCGGTAAGCTGGTAACCAAGGTACATATCGGGTATCCAAGCAAGGCGCTTTGCTTAGTAACCCGATGTGTATGAATGTTACGTGTGCAAGGAGCCGGCTTCTGGCAGCTGCAGATGCTGGTAACCAAGGTACATATCTGGTATCCAAGCAAAGCACTTCGCTTAGTAACCTGATGTGTACCATGATTACGAAGCACAGCGTCGTTACACAGGTGGCTGATCTCTGGTCGCTGTGGAGATGTGCCTGATTGACAGCACACCAGCGACCATGTAGTGACGCTCCAGCGATCCCTGCCAGGTCAGATCGCTGGTGGGATCGCTGGTTGCGTCGCTTAGTGTGATGGTACCTTTATTGTTGCTTCTCCTATTGGTTGAATCAGCAGTGACCATTTAAACTGTGAGAAAGTGGGTAAACCCCAAAATATGGCAAGGCTTGGCATGTGACAATGTTAAAGTGGGTTGTCTGGTGAAAACAAATTATCACCCATCCACATTGTAGTTCATAACTTATTGGGTATCCGAACCCTGGGACCCCTATAAATAATCCCCTTAGAACTGAGTGCCAGTACACATGCGTGAACACTGCTCCATTCATTCTCTATCAGGCTACCAACCCTATAGAGATGTAATGGAGCCATGTTGGCATCCAGCCTGCCACCTCTTTTCGATCAAGGATTAAAGTTCCCCCGCTGTACCGATCTATGGGGGTGCCAGCGGTCAGACACCCAACAATCAATAACATCACTTGCTTTGCGTTACATGGCATACTTTGGAAGAAACCTTGCCGTGGATGCAACATATGGATCTGTCTTCACGTAACTTTCTTGTGTACCGGGTCCATAGCCCGTGGTACTCTGGTGAAAAGTTTCCAATGTGAATCCAGTTTGCACACTTCACCTTTTATCGTTTGTCCATTCACTATGACCCTCATCTAATCTCTGTACATTTCCAGAAATTATTTTTTTTTTCATAATTAGAAATATGACTCCATAATGAGACTAAATTTACATACATTCTCTTTAATGTGCTGCAGACTTCCATTGTATTTTTTTTTTTTTTTTTTTTTTTTTTTTTTTACGGCTTACTACTGATGATTTTTAATAAAAACATGTTAGTAAGATATTATCTTTGCAGCTTCCATGTAGTTTTATAGAGCTAACATAAAAATTACAACATGTCCTACGTGCTCCTAGAAGGGCCGGGGCAGCGTCTAGTAAAGTTGCTGAACTTGTCACTTTATTGGCCTTGTACATGAGTACAGGAGTCTGCAGCGTGTCGACTGAGCTGTCAGAAACAGCCATGAAGTTAACTAAGGCTTTTTACGTGTGTATATTAATACTTCTTTTTTAATTTTTTTTATTTTTTTTTTTTTTTAATGTAGCATCAACCTATTCCACATCACTTTACAATTTAGAGGTTACATGACGATAAAGATAATACATACAAAGTAACACATAGTTCAATGCACACTAAGAGCGAGCGCCCGCCTCGCAGGCTTCGGCTATGTTCACACTGATTTTTTTGCTGCTTTTGTTGCAAAAAAATAAAAAAATGCTGCTTTCAAAAAGCAGGTTTTGCTGCTTTTTATGCTTCTTTTTTGGTATCATTTGTCTGCAGTACATGTTTAAAAAAAGTTTAAGTTTCATTCATCACAAAAGCAGCAAAATTCCTTAAAGAATTTTGACATGTTACTTCTTTCAAGTGAACCTGTCAAGTGTAAGGCTATGTGCGCACGTTGCGTACTGTCCCTGAAGAAATTTCTGCAGCGATTTGAACAGCACACGTGCGCTTCAAATCGCTGCAGAAACAGTCCGTAATGAAAAAAAAAAGCCGATTTCATGCGCTCTGAGTGCAGCCTCTCCCATAGACAGAGCGGAACCTGCAGGCAAAGCTCACGGAAGAAGTGACATGTCACTTCTTAGAACACGCGCTTTGGGCAGCAGCCAAAGCGCTGCGCTCTAAGACGCCACGTGCGCACGGCTCCTGGATAATCTTCATAGATTGTGCAGGGTACGCAGGACGCATGCAGTTACGCTGCGGTGCAGATCGCAGCGTAACTGCATGCAATTACGCAACGTGCGCACATAGCCTAATACCCACCTGCAACCACGAGCAGTTCTAGTTGCATATTGCTATTCCCTGCCTAAGGCTATGCTGCTGCCCAAAGCGCGTGTTCTAAGAAGTGACATGTCGCTTCTTTCGTGCTCTCTGCATGCAGCCCCCGCTCTGTCTATGGGAGGGGCTACATGCAGAGCGCATGAAATCGGCTTTTGTTTCTGCAGCGATTTGAAGCGCACGTGTGCTGTTCAAATCGCTGCAGAAATTTCTGCAGGGCCAGTACGCAACGTGCGCACATAGCCTAACTGTCCCTGTATACACTAGCATAGATAAAGAGATCTATAGAAGAAGTATTTCTAAATATCCTTTATGATATGCTAATGAGTGCAGGGAGTAGTCACAAGGGCATTAGTTTCCCCGACTAATCCGCCCTCTTAGCATGTTAGTACGCCCACAGGGGAGTGCTAACATACTATTCAATGCCCAACGTCATCAGCATGGATGCATATATCTGTGTCCGTTGTCACCACCTCAGACACCAGGTTTAGAGTCAGTGCGCATGATCAGAAGTCTCGGCACTCCCGGTCATGCACACTAGACCTCTGAAGCCAGGACGCATACACCCGACGACTTCGTGTACATGACCGGAAGTGCCGTGCATTCTGATCATGCGCAGAGCCTAAACCTGGCGTCTGAGGCGGAGACAATGAACACAGGTATGCGCATCACTGCTGATGACACTAGGCAATGGGCATTGAACAGCATGTTAGCACGCCCCTGTGGGCGTGCTAACATGCCAAGAGGGAAGACTAGTCGGGGGAACTAACGCCTTTGCGACTAGTCCCTGCGCTCATTAGCATAACATAAAGGAAAATACTTTTTCTAAAGATCTCTTTATCTATGCTAGTGTATACAGGGACGGTTAGGCAGGGATTAGCAATATACACCTAGAATTGCTCGTGGTGCTGGGTGCATATTGCACCTGACCGGTTCCCCTTACAAAACTAAGCAGTTTTCCATTTGCCCGAAAAAGACCCAAGTGTATGTGCATGAGATTTCTGAAACGTCATAGCTTTTGCTGTAAAAAAACCCAGCTTTTAATTTGCATAAACTCATAAAAATAAACGCAACAAAAACGCAACGTGTGAACATAAGCTTACAATGCATATTCATACTTTTAAGATTGAAAGAAAACACAGATATATCATGTTCAACCTATAACCTAACGTGGCTCCAAAGGTTGGGGGGAAAATACACCCTTGAGGCAGATGCCAATTACCCACATTAGGGGAAAAATTCCTCCCTAATTCCACATACGGCAATCGGACTAGTTCTCTAGATCAGTGTCCCATATCCGGTAATATTATATTTTTCAATAATCTATTACAACATAAAGTTGCAGAGAGTTCCATAGTCCTAATGCTCGTACAGTAAAGAATCTGCACCTGTGATGATGATTGATGATTGATGATGATGATTTAAACCTGCTTTCCTATCAGGGATGTCAAACTCAAATACACAGTGGGACAAATTTTAAAAACTTGCAGGCCAGCCTTGATCTTTTTTAAAAAATGTCTACAATTTTCCTCTTATAAGCAAATATAACAATGAACCGTATCATATGGAAACAAACTTTGTCCAAGGAACAAAGTACATTTTAATTAATAGATCTATATAATGACTTACAATTAATAAGTACATTCTATGTCAATATACAAAAAATATAAAGAATGGATTCATATAGAAATGTGCTGTAAATGTGAATAATGTGATCATGATAATACGATAATATACAAGAAGGTAACCAAGTACAGCGAGCAGATCAGGAGATTTCTAATCACAGGATCAGCCTCCAGGACAAAGAGACTTGAGACCCCAAACCAAGAAGAAAGAGACCCTTGTGTGATCAGCTGCCATGTTTGCAGAGGCTGTTGATCACAATGTCCAGTGTTGTGCTGGCAGCCATGTAATATGCCATGTCCTGTTATAGTTATAGCAGTCAGTACCTATGCATGTGGCAGCAATAACATGTGATCGTCAGCTGCAGCTATCTGTATAGTACAAGCACATAGGATACATCATATTCATGGTAAGTTCTCAAGACAAGGTTACTTAGGCTAGGTTCACATTTCCATCAATTTGTCTGTCGCAATCCGCGGCTCTGGTAAACAGCGGAATCCGTTTGGCGGATTCCGTTGTTCCCATAGACTTGTATGAGCGGCGTATTGTGACTGATGCCCTTGCGTTGCATCCTCCGCCCGACCGATCAGTCGTGGAACGACTGACCGTCGGGCGGCAGGAACGCAGCATGTAGCGTTTTTTGAGCTGCATGCTACACATGCTCTCTCTCGGCGGCCGAACAATCAGCTGATCGCCCGGCGGCCGGCTTCTGTGAGGGATCAGCTGATCGTCCGGCGGCCGGCTTCTGTGAGGGATCAGCTGATCGCCCGGCGGCCGGCTTCTGTGAGGGATCAGCTGATCGCCCGGCGGCCGGCTTCTGCGAGGGATTAGCTGATCGCCCGGCGGCCGGCTTCTGCGAGGGATTAGCTGATCGCCCGGCGGTCGGCTTCTACGTGCGACCAGCTGATCGCCCGGCGGCCGGCTTCTGCGTGCGATCAGCCGATCGCCCGGCGGCCGGCTAATGTGAGCGATCAGCTGATCACTCACCCGGCTGGCTAATGCGAGCGATCAGCTGATTACTCTCATTAGCTGGCCGCCGGGAGATCATCTGATCGCTCTCAAAAGCCAGCGACCGGCTATTGTGAACGATCAGCCGATCGCTCTCTCTCATGTTTTACAACGGAATCCGGCAATGAATTCTATTCTTGTCACCCGTTGTACAACGCATAAGTCACAAGCGTCAAGCAACGCATGTGACTGATGCATAACAACGGAAATGTGAACCTAGCCTTATACAAGGAGTCCAGCAGAAGCGTGGCCCCGTCCTCGGTGCTGAGACTCTCCTGTCTGATGGAGCTGACCCAGCCATCTTTTTGCACCCCCAGATCCTGCATCTTCTTGTTGACCTGACTGCTACTAGATGGGGATAACGACCCCTGTTCTTGGCCTGAATAGAAACCGATATCAGGGGGCTGTCAGCTAGGAATCTGCGTACGTTAGAAATACAGTGGCACCTTGGATTACGAGCATAATTGGTTGCGGGAGTTTGCTCTTAAACCAAGTTACTCTTATATCAAAGCAAATTTTCCCATAGGAAATAATTGAAACGCAGACAATTCGTTCCACAACCCAAAAATATTTACTGTATTTATACAAACTTATTACCGTAATAAAACATAATGTACAGTATAAACATATAAAGCAAATTAAACTGCATGTTAGCTTACAGTAGAATTGTTCGTGTGCAGAAGATACTATAGAAAGAAAAAAATTGGATGACAACCTTTTATTCTAGTAGAATACACAAAAGCACACCCCAACTCTATTCTCCCAAAAATAAGGGCAGAACTAAGCCAAATGTGGGGTAGGAAAACTGCACAGGCAGATTACAGCACAAGCAATGTGCTTTACTGGTTAGCAGAAACTAAGTACAATACTGTATCCACAAATGCAAATTGATAGACATGCTATATAGTATATACTGTACTGTACAATGGTATGTGTACAGTTCATTTGTACAGAAAGTTATCTCCAGAGTGGCTCAGAGTGTGCTGAATCACGGAACCGGAAGTGTGTACGGTGAGGATTTGCTCTTATTGCAAAGCATTGCTCTTAAATAGTGTTGAGCGGACCCGGACCGGCAAAATTCGGATCCGCGCGGTTTGAGCGGCAGATCAGAGTCCGACGCGGGATTCCGGGTGCACGATCCGGATTTGGCATTTTTTTTCCCTTTTCTCGCTCTCTCGCTCTCTCGTCCCGGATTCTGCTCCCCATTGACCTATATGGTGCCGGATTCTGGATCGGATCCGGACTTCTTTGTCAACCCGCTGCTGATCCGCCGGACCCGGATTATTGGCAGTCCGCTCAACTCTACTCTTAAACCAAGTTACACATTTTTAGAAAGCTTTGCTTGTCTTGCAAAATGCTCTCAAACCAAGTTACTCTTAATCCAAGGTTCCACTGTAACTGCCTGTTTTGGTACTTAATTCCTGCAGTAGTTGAGGGTGTTTGCAATCCAGGCCTGGGGATATATACTTTAGTGTCTTTGAGGCCGCATTGTACTTCCTGCTGGCTTAAAGGGAACCAGAACCACGAGCAGTTCTAGGTGGATATTGCTAATCTCTGCTTAACTGTCCCTGTATGCACCAGCATAGATAAAGTATTTCTAAAGCTCCTTTATGATATGCTAATGAGCCAGGGGACTAGTCCCAAGAGTTAGTTCCTGCTTTCATTCTACCCTCTTAGCATGTTTGCACAACCACAGGGGCATGCTAACATGCTATTCAATGCCCATTGCCATCAGCGGTGATGCGCGTACCTTTGTCCGTTGTCACCACCTCTCAGATGCCGGGCAGTGCGCATGATTACAAGCCACTGCACTTCCGGTCATGCACACGATGAAGCTGGGTGTACGCGTCCTGGCTTCATAGAGGTCTAGTGCGCATAACCGGAAGTGCCAAGACTTCTTTTCATACGCACTGACCCTAAGCTCGGCGTCTGAGAGTTGGTGACAAGGGACACAGGTACGCACGTCACCACTGATGACGCTGGACAATGGGCATTGAGTAGCATGTTAGCATGCCACTGAGGGCGCTTTTCTTCCCTCCTGCATGGTCATTTAGCTTCATTCTCTGTGGTTGGTCTCTGGCACTTTTTCGTTTACAGGATATATTTTCTGTGTTCATGTTTTATATGGTCTTACATGAAGTATTACTAATCTTGCTATTTTGAAATAGTCCTCACAGCTTTGTATGTATTGCCCGTATTTGCCTGTTGTTACCACCTAGACATTGCTTATTTTTTCTATTGCTGAAGGAGCGGTTAGGCGTCTCGTCTTTATTATACAGTGTGTCCACCCATATCCTGTCCACCGCCATTAACTTGAGAACGGCGGCAGCTATAGGAATAGAAGTGCTGTCTAGGTATAGTAAAGTAGCCATGTGAAACGCAATGAAACCACCTATAGCACCACCTGGTGGAAAACAACTGAGTTAGCATTTTTATCTCGAAAACGGAACGAGAGAGAGAAAAAAAAGTGAATTACAAAGTTGCAGGACATCATCAATTCAATACGAATCGACACCTTGCATACAGAAATGCTATGATTAGAATGTATAAAACTCACAAGGGTGTGAACGTGAAGCGATGCCTCATGGAGGCCTTCCTACAAGTCATTGGGTATGGTGGCTGTGTGGAGTGGCCTTCACGCTCTCCTGACCTGACCCCATTGGACTTCTTTCTGTGAGGTCACATCAAACAGGTGTATGCGACCCCCTCCACCAACATTGCAGGACCTACGACAACGTATCACAGATGCTTGTGCAAACGTGTCACCTACCATTTTGCACAACGTGCAGCAAGATACAGTATGCTGTCCAGAGTCCAGATGTGCATTGCAGTTGACGGGGGCCACTTTGAGCATCAAAGTTAAATGAGCGCCATAAGCGTGACCAGCATTCAATGTTTTGGTGGGGTCATGGGTTTCATATCATAGCATTTCTGGATGCAAGGTGTCGATTTGTATTGAATTGATGATGCCCTGCAATTTTTTAGTTCACTTTTTTTTCTCTATCTTGTTCCGTATTCGAGATAAAAATGCTAACTCCATTATTTTCCACCAGGTGGCGCTATAGGTGGTGTTTTTGCGTAGTGCATGGCTACTTTACTATACCTAGACACCACTTCTATGCCTATAGCTGCCGCCGTTCTCAAGTTAATGGCGGTGGACAGGATATGGGTGGACACAATGTATGTAACCCCTGGTATTTGTATACACTGGTTGGACTGTGTTTTTAAATGTTTTTAATTGTGCTTTGTCGCTTTTGCTGTTTTTGTGTTTCCTATAAAGGTTTGTATATACGGTACTTTTTGGTATTCTATTAGGGATCCCGGATTTTTTGCACACCAACAATTCTCTTCTCCTTCCATTGTATTATTAAATCTGAAGCTCTTACATTCCCTTACGAGGGTCTGCTCGTCTAGTGTTTTTGCCCCATACACATAGAATGTATGTGTACCCCTGATGATCCCTTGACTCTCCTTTCCTTCCACTCTCTTGCTCCTTCATGATTGTGAGTTTCTCCTGGCAGTGACTCGCATGTGACTGCTTCTGCCATCATTTGGCTACACTAGTCATATTTGAGCAGCTCTGTACATGTTATTCTGATTGTACAGACATGGCCTTTGCAGTATAGGAGTATCCCGGCCAACAAGTAGTTGTGTGATCATTCACATGGAGTGTTTCCTGAAAGACTCAATACTTTACCTCCCAAATAGGAACCAGCACCCCAAGACATTAAAGGGACTTCTTTGTTCCCATTTGCTTTGGTGATCTGTTTTACTTTAGTACCTTCTTTTTTTTTCTGAAATTCTCAAGCTTACGTGGCTGATTTTGTAACTTAATAAATGTATCTGTGTGATTGTGAAAAGGAAACACCGACACGATACAGCGGTATTAATCATGAATGAAGGTGTTTAATATTTTATTTTGCCCTCAATGTCTTTAGGAAGCACACTTTTATTGATGTGAACCTTCTATATTTCACAAGGTGCCAATGATGAGTAAAATTACTCTTCTATATGCTTCGGCTCATGGTGCATTGCTGCAATGGTCCACATGGGATTGGATGTATGTCCATGTGGCATTGGACATGCAGATTTTCCATCCATTTAGGCAACAGATATTCACTGCAGATTCCAAAATCCTCCAATTACCAATCAGTAATTTTTCATGTTTGTGTTGGGGTCCTAAGAGTACCAAGCGTATAAGCAGCAGAATTCCTCTTCCCATTACAGTAGCAGCACTGGGAATGTACCGTATTTTTTGCTTTATAAGACGCACTTTTGTTCCCCCAAATTTTGGGGGAAAGTAGGGGGTGCGTCTTTATAATCCGAATATACGGGGGTGTGTGTGTGTGTGTGTGTGTGTGTGTGTGTGTGTGTGTGTGTGTGTGTGTGTGTGTGTGTGTGTGTGTGTGTGTGTGTGTGTGTGTGTGTGTGTGTGTGTGTGTGTGTGTGTGTATATATTATATACTGCAGTGTCCAGGGGAGGTGGGGGCAGCTCTGGAGCAGTGCTTTGCGCTCGTGAAAGCTGCAGGAGGGAGCCTTTGATCTCCTGCTCCCGCTCATATAATATGCACAGCCGCTGTCCATCACCGTGGTGCTGAAACCGCACCGCGGCGATGGGCTGGGGCAGCGGCACATATATCTGCCTGCGCCCTCCTTTGATCGCACATGATCCCCCCCCCTGTGTTAGATATGGCCCCCATACTGCTGCCCATAGTAAAATAAAAAAAGCTTTACTTCCAGCGCTGATCTCCCGGTCTCCTGCTGCTGCTGTCTGTGATCAGGCACGCAGAGATGATATCACTCTGCTGTGCCGATCACATGACCGGCATCAAGAACCAGGAAGTGCAGGAAGCCGGAGCTCAACCACACGGAGGGAGACACGAGGAGGGACGGCGCTGAGAAGGTAAGGAAAGAGTGTTTTATTTTACTATGGGCAGCAGCATGGGGGTGTACCATCTATAGTGGCCATGGGCAGCAGTATGGGGGCCATATCTAACACAGGGGGAGGTGTGCCATCTATAGTGGCCATGGGCAGCACAGGGTAACGTGCCATATAAATAGGGGACATGTGCCAGCAATAGGGGATGTGTGTCATCAATGGGGGACATGTGGCATCACTGGGGGACGTGTACCAGCACAAGGAGGCTATATTCAATATAAGGGGGCCATATCTAGATTAAGGGGGGCTAATTTTAGGAATGGGGGATAATGAGGGACATATACCCTATATGATTTGTTAGACGGACACTGGCATTATAAGATGGACCCCATTTATATTAAAAAAAAAAAATCTCTTTTCCTTCACCAAATTTGGGGGTGCGTCCTTATAATCAGGTCCGTCTTATAAAGCGAAAAATACGGTAGTTTCTCCCTGAAAGTTCTGGATATTCCTAGATGCAGGGTTTGGAGGTTTCTTTAATTCTTGCTGTTCGCCTGGTAAGGCTGCTTTCACACATCAGTTTTTTGCCATCAGGCACAATCCGGCAAAAACTAAAAAAAAACAAAAAAAAAACCGGATCCGGTGTCTGTTGCCGCCAGATCCTTTTTTTTCCCTTATAGACTTTCATTCGCGCCGGATTGTGCCGGATGGCCTTGCGTTCCATCCGTTTTTGCCGGCAAAATTTACTTGTCCGGCGGCCGGATGAAACGTTGAAGTGAACGTTTGTGTCCGGCAAAGAAAAAACGGATCGCGCCGGATTCGGCGCCGTATGGCGTGTTTTATAATGGAAGCCCATGGACGCCGGATCCGGCGTAATGCGGCAAAAATCGGATCTGGCTGCTGGATCAGTTTTTTGTTGTTTTTGAACTGAGCATGCTCAGAATCACACCGGATCTGTCAAAAAACTGAAGGAACTGATGGAAAAAACTGATGCAACTGATCCGTTTTTTCGCCGGATCAGTCGTATCAGTTTTTTCACCGGATCGTGCCTGATGACAAAATACTGATGTGTGAAAGCAGCCTTAGGCTGCTTTCACACATCCGGCTTGAGCTCTGCGGCTCAATCCGGCTGTGCAAGCTATGCAACGGATGCGGTGAAAACACCGCATCCTTTGCATAAGTTTTTCCCATGCGGCCCGTCCGGTTTTTGCCACTTGCGGCATGCTGCTGAGCATGCGCAGTGGCAAAAACCGCATGCGGCGGCCGGATGCGGTTATTGCCGCATCGCGCCGCATCCGGCCGCCATAGGCATGCATTGAAAAATGCGCCGCATCGGCCGAATGCGGCGCGATGCGGTTTTTTTTTGCCGCACGAAAAAACGTGCCAGGCAACGTTCCATCCGGCCGCCGCATCGGCTAAATCTGCCGCATGCGGCAAAAACCGGATGGAACGCAAGGCCATGCGGCACAATGCGGCACTAATTAAAGTCTATGCAGGAAAATCGCAACCGGCAGCAAAAAAAAACGGTTGCGATTTTCCTGCAAAGTGCCGGAGTGTGCCGCATTGCAGAAACCGGAGGTGTGAAAGCAGCCTTATAACCATCATTGGTAATGCAGCTGATGTGATTTATTTGGACTTTGCAAAGGCATTTGATACTGTACCACATAATAGCCTTATACTAAAGCTCCAGAAGCAAGGACTGGGGGAAACTATATGCAACTGGGTAAGGAATTGGCTAAAAGATAGGAAACAAAGAGTAGTCATAAATGGTACATTCTCTAAATGGGCTATAGTCAGCAGTGGGGTGCCGCAGGGATCTGTGCTAGGACCAATTCTTTTTAATCTCTTTATTAATGACCTTGTGGATGGGATTGATAGTACAGTGTCAGAATTTGCCGATGACACCAAACTATGTAGGATATTAAAAACTGACCTGGATAGTACAATATTACAAAAAGATCTGGGTAAGGCTAGGTTCACACACTGCGTTTTTTTGACGCTGCGTTTTTGTGTGTTTTTTTGCGGCAAAAAATGCACAAAAACACACCCGCGGCAAAAAACGGGCGCGTTTTGCCGCGATTTGGTGCGTTTTTTGCTGCGTTTTGCTGCGTTTTTGCTCACTGCGTCTTTATGCGTTTTTTATCAGTGAACAAAAAAAAAAGGTCTGATGTCATTTCCATCTTCAATATGTTCTTCATTCTCCACTAATGTATGCAGGAGAGCAGACAGCTGCAGAACTACAAGTCTCAGCATACTCCATCCAATAGTGCATGCAGGAGAGCAGACAGCAGCTGCAGAACTACAAGGCTCAGCATGCTCCATCCAGGACTGTATGCTGGAGGGAGAGTCAGGGGGAGCAGACCTACAAGGCTTAGCATCCTCCATCCAGGACTGTATGCTGGAGGGAGAGTCAGGGGGAGCAGACCTACAAGGCTTAGCATCCTCCATCCAATAGTGTATGCAGGAGAGCAGACAGCAGCTGCAGAACTGCAAGGCTCAGCATCCTCCATCCAATAGTGTATGCAGGAGAGCAGACAGCAGCTGTCGAACTACAAGGCTCAGCATCCTCCTTCCAGGACTGTATGCAGGATTTCTTTGCCCCCCCCCCAAAAAAAAAATGACGTGGGCTTCGCCATATTTTTGTATGCTAGCCGGGTACAGCAGGCAGGTACGGGCTGCCCCCAACCCCCAGCTGCCTATTTGTACCCGGCTGGGAACCAAAAATATAGAGAAGCCCTTTTTTTTTTTAATTATTTCATGAAATAATTAAAAAAAAAATGACGTGAGCTTCGCCTAATTTTTGTGTCCAGCCGGGTACAACTAGGCAGCTGGGGATTGGAATCCACAGTGCAGGGTGCCCATGCTTTCTGGGCACCCTCGCTGTGAATTGCAGTCCCGCAGCCACCCCAGAAAATGGCGCTTTCATAGAAGCGCCATCTTCTGGCGCTGTATCCAACGCCTCCAGCTGCCCTGATGCCGGGTGGCTCGCTGGGTAATAATGGGGTTAGGGCTAACTGTATAGCTGGCCCTAAGCCCGAAATTCATGGTGTCACGCCAATATTAGACATGGCCACCATGAATTTCTAGTAAAGATAAAAAAAAAACACAACACACAGAAAAATATTTTTATTAGAAATAAAACACAACACAATTAGTGACTCCATCTTTATTGAAATAAAGCACCCCCCCTCCGCAGTAATCCTGGGTCAAGGGTCCCGCGCCGTCCAATCCGGATCCAATATCATCTGATCGGTTTGCTGGAAGGCAAAGCGATCAGATGATGTGTCAGGTTCTAGGGGCTGAATCCCATCACACATCAGCTGATTGTATAAAAGCCAATTATACAATCAGCTGATGCATCGGTGCAAAAAAAAAAAAAAAAAAAAAAAAAATACTCACTTATGTGCTGATTACCGGCAGCTCCTGCAGCGATGGGGCGGGAGTCTGATCCCGTCCGATCGCTGCAGCAGCTGCCGGTAATCAGGGATGACGTCTCCTGACGCATCCGCTGATAGGTGAAGCCGGCCGGACGCTGGCGTCACCCCGAGACTTACGATCAGCTGATGCGTCAGGTGACTGCGTCAGGTGATCCATCGCCAGGTCCTGCATCCTGCAGGCATACGTACCCGGGGAGACTGCACACTGCCGGAGCGGCGATACCGTGACAGAATCTGGGAGCGGACATGGCACCGGGAGTCTGCAGACAGGTGAGTATAACTTTTTTTTTTTTTTTCTACTGTTCACTTTTGATTGCCGCTTCCACCACGGAGCTGACATGCACAGGACGGGAGGTGGACGCGGCGGTGACGGTACCGGGAGGATTCACGCTTCTGTGTTTACTGACAGAAGGAATCCTCTTCCTGTACACGTCACTTTACTACCCACCTCCTGCGCTTATAGCTGCGTTTTTGGTCTTAGAAACGCACCAAAACGCAGCTATATTTGCAATTTGCATTTCTCATTGCGTCTTTCAACATCCCATTGCACTCAATGGATGAAAAGCGCAGTGAAAAACGCGGGAATAATTGACATGC
>NC_134357.1:77475346-77560346 GCF_048569485.1 Anomaloglossus baeobatrachus
CTGGTCACTGTCATTTCAACAAACTTTGCAAAAAACAAATAGGACTGAGGAGATGTAGCAGCTCAGAGGTTTTATTCCACTGCTTCCCGAAATCCTTATTTCCTTAGGATCCTATTGAAATCTGTTTGGAGGAATAGCATAAAGGAGAGCGGGACAGAGACGGTGCTGCTGCAGTTTTCTATCTTACCCTAGAGCTGAATTCACAGCTACACTGCACAGTACCACAGCATAGTATTTTTCATGCTCCACAGCTTTTCATCATGTGCTACGTTGAGACTGGAGAAACAGAATCCCTCATGTCTGGGTGTGCTGTGTATAGAAGACAACTTGTCTCCACCCTGTAGCTCAGAGACAACTGAAAAATCAATTCTTGCAGAGGTCAAACTGGTAGAAAATGCTGCATACAAGATGTATAAAGATCAGAAATAGTGTTATCCCTCATCGCACAACGGCTTTTTCTGAACCATTACCTGACCGAACATTTTGTAAGCACGTCCCCAGCTGTAACTTTTCTTTCGATGAAGACCAGCGCTGGACCATTCCTAGGACTCCATGTGCCCATGGGTTTGTTACTTGGGATGTCTTTTACTGATGTATGTTTTATACTCCGTACTTCTTAGCTGCAGGAAATATCAATTTTCCTTCAAGATTGGTTTGTAGGACTCCTTGACTTATATATTTTTTTTTTTATAATTGTAATCTATCATAAAGATTTTCATTGTTTAACAAAAATATATTTCAAATGCAGAAGATAACTTAATAAATGTCAATGAAAATGTAATAAACTGGTTTCATGGAAGAATGGAATTAACCAATACAATATCCAAATATCCTATAGGCTTAGATAAAGAATGCAAAAAGAATGGGACTATCTAACACTGAGACCTAGACAGAAGGAAAGATGGGTGCGAGTGGAGGGGAAGGGAGAGGAGATATGACCTAGTGAGCCAGGCCCTAAGGCTATGTGCGCACGTTGCATGTTATCATGCGTGTTGCGTTCTGCACCGCAGAGTAAAAACATGCGTCCTGCGTCCCCAGCACAATCTATGAATGTGTAAATTCCATCGGCACGTTGCGTTTTAGAACGCAGCTTTTCGGCTGCTGCCAAGACGCTGCGTTCTAAAAAGCAACATGTCACTTCTTTTGTGCGTTTTGGTTGCAATGTCGGTCTCTCTCCCTGTCTATCTGTCTGTCGTCTCCCGGTCGGTGTCTCTCTCTCTCTCTCTCTCTCTCGGTCTCGGTCTCGGTCTCGGTCTCGGTCTCTGTCCCTCCCACCCCCCCCCCATACTCACCGATCACTGGCGCGGCGCTGCACGGCTGTCACACTGCGGCGGCTTCTCCAGCTTTTGAAAATGCCGGCCGCTCATTATTCCATCTCGTATTCACTGCTTCCCCCGCTCACCGGCGCCTATGATTGGTTGTGTTGCATTCAGACGCGCCCCCATGCTGATTGACAGCTGTCTCACTGCAACCAATCACAGCCGCCGGTGGGCAGGTCTATGTAGTGCAGTAAAATTAAAATAAATTTAAAAAAACGGCATGCGGTCCCCCCCCCCCCCCCCCCAATTTTGATACCAGCCAAGATAAAATGCGGTCCCCCCCAATTTTGATACCAGCCAAGATAAAGCCACACAGCTGAAGGCTGGTATTCTCAGGATGGGGAGCCCCACGTTATGGGGAGCCCCCCAGCCTAAAAATGTCAGCCAGCAGCCGCCCGGAATTGCGGTATCGATTAGATGCGACAGTCCCGGGACTCTACCTGGCTCATCCAGAATTGCCCTGGTGCTGTGGCAATCTGGGTAATAAGGAGTTAATGGCAGCCCATATCTGCCACTAAGTCCTACGTTAATCATTGCAGGCGTCTGAGACACCCCCAATGATTAACCTATAAGTGAAAGTAAATAAAGGATTTTTTTGGGTGTATGTGTTTATTTGAAATAAAAGACAAAAAAACCACCCTCTTTCACCACTTTATTAAAATCCCCAAACACCCCTCCAGGTAAGGTGTAATCCTCATTAGGTCCCACGACGCATCCAGCTCTGCTACATGAAGCTGACAGGAGCGGCCGTAGAACACCGCCGCTCCTGTCAGCTCCACCTAAAACTGAAGTGAGTCGCTCTGTCAGCGGAGACGTCACTCAGGTTACCCGCGGCCACAGGTCTCGGGTGGAGGATTCAAGCTGGCCGCGGGTAACCTGAGTAACTGCACTGCTGATTGCGCAGTTCACTTCAGTTACTCTGGAGATTTGCGGTCACCGGTGAGTCCTTCACCTGTGATTTGCAAATCAAGCCGCGCGATCACAATGAAGTCGGGTGAAGTTCATCAGAGTTCATTCTGATTGTGCGGCTCTGTCTCGCAGCCAGCCATGCTTTTTTTTTTTTTCTTTTTTTACAGTGCGGTCCCACTCGGCTCTGCTGCACGTCTATGAGGATGCAGCAGAGCCGAGTGGTACCGCACTGTCAAAAAATGTGCGTTCTGGATGCTTTTCCAAGCATCAAGAACGCATGAATTCTGCAGTACAATGCGTCTCAGAACGCAGCTTTTTCGGATGCAGTGACTTACACGCTGCGGAATAGAACGCAACGTGCGCACATAGCCTAAGTATGCAGAGGTGCCAAGAAAGATTCCCAAGGGGACCAGGACTCCTTGATCTTTATAGTTCCCCGTCCATTCCTGGTATACAGACATTATCTACGTTTGGATTCAGCAGTTTTTAATCATTTAATTAATAACACCATGTCATTGGTATATTTCAGACATTTCTAAAGAGACAGTCGGGATCTGTTTCATGAGTCGCTAGAGAGCACTTGATGGTGGTAACGTGCCATAAAACTATGTCATGTACTCTCGTTAACACAATCATCTGATTTGTATTCTGCACAAAAGCTTCCCCAAGGCCATGTAAACGTATCCTTCTTACATGTTTTATGTACGTTCCACACGTCTTCTGATATAAGGGTCTATTGTCAGAAATAAGAGCCAGTCGACAATTTTGGCAAGTTTGGTCAGCGCTCGTTTTCTAACATTTTCCTTTTTTTTCATGATGTAATCATTGCAAATGATCGTTCGCGACACCTCCATCCTCCAAACAATTCACATTGACAGCAGCACATACACCCCTGCATTGATGTATGACCAATTATCCTCTGTTGTTGCTGGCCACATTTACACTGAGCAGTGATCAGAAAGGAACGTCCAACACCAGGATTTACCTCCTGATGGTATTCCTAGTGCTTTATCGGTCTCCTAGTACAATTTTTAATGATTCCTGTATAAATGCTGCTGCAGTTTGTTTAAAGCACCACGACAGTGGGTTTTGTTTTTATTTCACCGCTGGAGTTATGCTTTAAAGGGAACTTGTCAGGTCTCCTATGCTCTCCAACCCAGCAGCATTGGTAACTGTAGGCCCAAATTCCCTCCCTAACCCACTCTGTATAATGCTCTTCACTAATATGAATGTTTAAAAGAAAAAAAACTACTTCTAAACCTCGCTTTCCTTTGACTAGTTGCAGGGGCATTTCGTTCCCCCTGACTAGTTGCAGGGGCATTTCGTTCCCCCTGACTAGTTGCAGGGGCGTTCCGTTCCCCCTGACTAGTTGCAGGGGCGTTTCGTTCCCCCTGACTAGTCACAGGCCTAATTAGCATAGGGAAAGTGAGGTGTATAAGTTGTATTTTTTTAAAACATTCTTATTAGTGAATAGCGTTATACAGGGCTGGTTAGACAGGGAATTTGGGCTGGGTTGGAGGGCCTAGGGAACCTCACAGGTTCCCTTTTAAATGCACGTCCCCTGAACCCTGCCTTATAATCACCCTCCAGCATCTTCGTCTTTTTATCGTCACCCTCCCATCAATCTCCAGCAGTTTAGCTGCCAGCTGCTCCAGTGTTTCATGGAGCACTCCAGAGGTCACCGCTAGATACAGTGCCTTGCAAAAGTATTCTGCCCCTTTTTGTATTTTTAACCTTTTTCCACATTTCAGGCTTCAAACATAAAGATAAAAAAATTTAATTTTATGGTGAAGAATCAACAACAAGTGGGACACAATTGTGAAGTTGAATGAAATTTATTGCTTATTTTAAACTTTTATAAAAAAATAAAAACTGAAAATTGAGGCGTACAATATTATTCGGCCCCTTTAAGTTAATACTAATTAGAACCGCCTTTTGCTGCGATTACAGCTGCAAGTCTCTTGGGGTATGTGTCTATCGGTCTTGCGCATTCTTCCTTTGCAAACAGCTGGAGCTGAGTGAGGTTGGATGGAGAGCGTTTGCGAACATCAGTTTTCAGCTTTTTCCACAGATTCTCGATTGGATTCAGGTCTGGACTGGGACTTGGCCATTCTAACACCTGGATACGTTTATTTGTGAACCATTCCATTTTAGATTTTGCTTTATGTTTGGGATCCATGTCCTGTTTGAAAGACAAATCTCCGTCCCAGTGTCAGGTCTTTTGCAGACTCCAACAGGTTTTCTTCAAGAATGGTCCTGTATTTGGCTCCATCCATCTTCCCTGTCCCTGCTGAAGAAAAGCAGGCCCGAACCATGATGCTGCCACCACCATGTTTGACAGTGGGGATGGTGTGTTCAGGGTGATGATCTGTGTTGCTTTTACGCCAAACATATCGTTTGGTATTGTGCCCAAAAAGTTTGATTTTGGCTTAATCTGACCCGAGCAACTTCTTCCACATGTTTGTGTCTCCCAGGTGGCTTGTGGGAAACTTTAAACATTTTTTATGGATATCTTTGAGAAATGGCTTTCTTCTTGCCACTCTTCCATAAAGGCAGATTTGTGCAGTGTACGACTGATTGTTGCCCTATGGACAGACTCTCCCACCTCAGCTGTAGATCTCTGCAGTTCATCCAGAGTGATCATGAGCACCCTGGCGGCATCTCTGATCAGTCTTCTCCTTGTTTGAGATGAAATTTCTGAGGGAGGGCCGGGTTTTGGTAGATTTGCAGTGGTATGATACTCCTTCCATTTCAATATGATCACTTGCACAGTGCTTCTTGGGATGTTTAAATTTGTGGAAATCTTTTTGTAACCAAATCCGGCTTTAAACGTCTCCACAACAGTATCATGGACCTGCCTGTTGTGTTCCTTGGTCTTCATGATGCTCCCTGTGCTTTTAAACAGAACACTGAGACTATCACAGAGCAGGTGCATTTATATGGAGACTTGATTACACACAGGGGCTTATATTTATCATCATCAGTCATTTAGGACAACATTGGATCATTCAGAGATCCTCAATGAACTTCTGGAGTGAGTTTGCTGCACTGAAAGTAAAGGGGATGAATAATATTGCACGCCTCAATTTTCAGTTTATTCTTTTTTAGAAAAGTTTAAAATAATAAATTTCGTTCAACTTCACAATCGTATCTCCCACTTGTTGATTCTTCACCATAACATTAAAATTTTTATTAGTAAAAAGGTCCATTATAAGTATAAAGGGCCATTTTCACGCTGCGACATCGCTAACAATATATCGTCGGGGTCACGGTGTTTGTGATGCACATCCGGCGACATTAGTGACATCGCAGCTTGTAACACCTATGAGCGACCTTAACCGATCGTTGGGCAAAAATCGTTGGTCTGTGATACGTCGTTTATTTACCAAAAATCGTTGTCTGGTCAGTAGCGAGGTTGTTTGTCGTTCCTGCGGCAGCACAATCGCTATTTGTGACACTGCAGGAACGAGGAACAACCTGGTACCTGCGGCCGCACACAATGAGGAAGGAGGTGGGCGGGATGTTCGTTCCGCTCATCTCCGCCACTCTGCTCCTATTGGAAGGCTGCCGTGTGACGTCGCTATGATGCCGAACGAACCACCCCTTAGAAAGGAGGCGGTTCACCGGCAACAGCGATGTCACAAGGAAGGTAAGTCCGTGTGATGGGTATAAGTGACGTTGTGCGCCACGGGCAGCGATTTGCCCGTGACGCACAACAGACAGGGGCGTGTACGCAGTGTGTAAGCAGTGTGTTAAGACTAGGCACGGGACTTGTATTAAAAGCACCACTCCAGTGGTAAAATAAAATAAAAGTAAAAAAATAAAATGTTAAAGTGGTGCTTTAAATAAAGATGTTATATACCGGTCTGTGTGTGTATACCAGGACTAGTCCAACAGCCCCCTGGCATCATGCCCACAGCAAAAGCAAAGGGGAGAACAGTTTTTGTTTGCTTTTTTGTTTGTTGTCTTGCTTTTTTTGCCTACTACAAACTTTCATCACCAACACTAGTATGTGTTTGGTTTTTTTTTTTTTGGTTTTTTTTTTCCTTTTTTAACTCAAGACCCTAGGTCTGAAGTATGGGAATTACCTTTTTATCTGGAAAGCCATTAATCCTTCCCTGTTGATAAGACACATTGTGTCCAATGGAATCTGTGCAGAATTGCATAGGGGCCATATGACTCTGTAGAGGCCGTCCTGCTGCAGCTCGCGCCCATTTCTACACTTTATACACCAGGTTTGATTTGTGCTCCTAAATCACACTTTGGAGGGTACAACTGTCTGGATATAGGATAAATGCCGTAATGTGAAGAAGGTATTTCTATGGTGCAATAAATAGCTGTGGCAGCTGGAGATTACAAACTGCTGAGATTACTAGGTTTTTTTTTTATTGATTTTTTTTTTTTTTCTTCCCTTTTATGCGACTCCTATGTTACACCAATATAGGCGTGTCTAACACTTGACTTGCAACGTCGCAGAGGAATGACCGACAGATTACAGTATGGCCTCGTGCACGCCGCAGGACTATATTATTGAGCTTACATGTCAGTATATAATGTGACTACAGCCTACAAAGCTATCGTAATTTTACTTTGCCTATGACTCTACATACAACACAAAATTATACCCCCAAAATGATCAAGAATGCTGATATAATATGGTGTACAATGCTCCTGGTGAACTCCTACTGAATTTAACAAAACCTTTGTGTGAAATTAGTTGATTATGGCCCCGTATACTTCATTGTTGTGAAGAGCTTCAGGTTAAGGCCCATTTACACACGGCGACATCGCTAGCGATGTCGCTGCCGATCACACCCGCCCCCGTCATTTGTGCGTCACGGGCAAATCGCTGCCCGTGGCGCACAATATCGTTAGTCCCCGTCACACATACTTACCTGCCTAGCGACGTCGCTGTGGCCGGCGATCCGCCTCCTTTCTAAGGGTGCAATTCGTGCGGCGTCACAGCGACGTCACACGGCAGGCGGCCAATAGAAGTGGAGGGGCGGAGAGCAGCCGAAGGAAAAACACGCTCACCTCGTTGCTGGAGGACGCAGGTATGGTGGTTGTCGTTCCTGGGGTGTCACACGTAGCCTCAGGAACGATGAACAACCTGCGTCCACCACGAGCAACGATATTATGAAAATGAACGACGTGTCAACGATCAGCGATTAGGTGAGTATTTTTGATCGTTAGCGGCCGTTTGTACGTTTCACACGCAACGACATCGCTAACGAGGCCGGATGTGTGTCACGAATTCCGTGACCCCAATGACATCTCGTTAGCGATGTTGTTGCATGTAAATGGGCCTTTAGGCTCTAAGCACATCAGTGGCATTTTGCCGGAAAGCCAGATCTGGCACAAATGTTTTAGCTCCATTCATTTACAATGGAATCACGGCAAGATGTGGTCATATGCAATCTCATGCGTCGCATGTGACCACATCTTGCCGCAATTCCATAGAAAATGAATGGAGCTGAAACGCATTTGTGCCGGATCCGGCTTTCCGGCAAAATACCACTGATGTGAAGCAAGCCTAAGAGCTCTCTTCACGGAGCCCATAAGTAGCAGTACAGCAATGACCTGTACAGGCTCCTTGTCCGCAGTGATGTCATGCCAAAAAATCCATGCTTCCAGGGTAGAACACTTCCTTAGGCCTCGTGCACATGTTGAGTATTTGGTGAGTTTTTACCTCAGAATTTGTCGCCAAAATCAGGAGTGGGTGATAAATACAGAAGTGGTGCCCGTGTCTCTATTATACTTTCCTCTGTTTGCTCTGCTCCTGGTTTCATCTTACAAGTACTGAGGTAAAAAACTCACCAAATACTCAACATGTGCACGAGGCCTAATGAAGGCAACGCTGACCTCTTCATTTCCTCAGAATCTTAACTCCTCCATGACCTTGACTGAGATGCAAGGGGTTTAAACATCTCCACTACCCTTATGAGGGCATCACACGGTACGATCTGTCTGATTGCACGAGTGATCGTACCCGCCCCCGTCGTTTGTGCGTCACGGGCAAATCACTGCCCGTGTCGCACAAAAGTCGTTAAACCGTCGTCACACGTACTTACCTGCTGAGCGACCTCGCTGTGGGCGGCGAACATCCTCTTCCTGAAGGGGGAGGGATGTTCGGCGTCACAGCGATGTCACGCAGCGGCCGGCCAATAGAAGCGGAGGGGCGGAGATGAGCGGGACGGAAACATCCCGCCCACCTCCTTCCTTCCGCATTGCCGGCGGGTGTCGCGGGATGCAGGTAAGCTGTGTTCATCGTTCCCGGGGTGTCACATGGAGCGATGTGTGCTACCCCGGGTACGATGAACAACCTGCGCCATGAAAAATTAAACTATTTTTTAAAAATAAGCGACGTGTACATGACTCACGATTTGTGACCGATTCAGCGTCGCTCGGAGGTGTCACACGAAACGACGTCTGAAACTATGCCGGATGTGCATCACGAAAACTGTGACCCCGATGATGCATCGCACGGTAGATCGTCTCGTGTGACTCCCGCATTAGACTACAAGTAGAACAAAAAGTAACCCTATATTTTACCCTAAGGTAAAAAATAATCCCCTCCACTACACTAGACCACCAGAGAAGTCTGATCCCAATCTAAAGCTTTGTTTCCTTTGTTACTTTTTCTGTGACTGTTCCTCTCCTGGTTTTGGCTTACAAATGCTGAGGGGATAAAACTCCCCAAACATTCAATACTCAACATGTGCATCTGACCTTCGTCTACGTTCTAATGTTAAGCTTTTGGTGAGTTTTTGACGTTGCTGGTTTTTGCAGAATCAAACACTCTACTCTTGCAGTGTCTGCATGGTGGATTGGATTTAGAGAAATTTCATGCCTACTATGCTTCTTTTTTTACCCTTGTGTTAAACTTGCCTGTTATCATTGTCTCTCCGTTCAGTCTGCTGTGATTTGTGACCTGCCAGCAACTCCAGCACAGCTCAACACGTCTCTGTGAGAGCCTTGTTCTGGCTCCCATAGACTTGCGTTTTCTGCAGGTGGACACCTGAACGTAATAGACTACGTTTTGGTGTCCGCCTGCAGAAAACGTATATGCCCGAAAATGGTGCGCGACAGAGGACACGCTAACTGAGTCTGCTCCATTATAGTCAATGGCCCCGTCGACGCATGCGTCCTAAACTCGTTTTGCGGGGGGAAAGGGTGGTTCGGACGGATGCCCCGACGGGACCAGTGAACGTAGGGAAGAACGCAATGTGAAAGGGGCCTTACATTTTAAAGCCCCACTCCAGCGCTGAGAGCAAAAACGCCTCTGGAGGGGTGCTCTAAGGCTACATTCCCACAATGAGCATTTGGTAAATGTTTTCTCGGTCTAAATCACAGCAGCTCACAGTTCCAGCAAAGTGGATGGGATTTATAGGAATCTCCAGGAAAAGGCACTTCTTTTTCACTCTATGTAAACTCATTTGCGGGGCATTTTTCCATCTCTGCTGCATGTCCATTTCTCTTGGGGGTACGCGGCAGAAGAGGGTAGATCAAAGTATTATAGTGCGCCTGCGCAGCACCTCAATGCTGTCGCGTGTGCATGACGTAGGACGCGACATGCACCTCGTTTTCAGAAGGAGGAGGACAAAGATTGCTGAAAGAGGAGGTGCCGACACTGGAGAACGGAGCCACCCATCTGCACCGTACCGACCATTTAGGTAAGTATTATAAAGTGTTTTTTACGTTCTACACAGCGGCCTGGGCTCTTATATACAGCATGTTAGAATGCTGTATATAAGAGCCCGATGGTGGTGGCCGCAGCTTATAGGCCCCAAATCTGCTGACAGGTTCCGTTTTAAAGGAAGACTGAATCATTGATCGGAAGGTATAACGCGCCCACAGCAGCATCCAGGAGATGATCCAGGAGAGCATTGAAGCTTAATGATTTGGTCCTGGAAAAGGACTTTACCGTTTAAAAGAAAGCTCCCCTGCTGCGGTTGTGACCTGTGCGGTGCAATCTCTGGTTCCCGGCAGGTTCCGAGTGCTTCCTCCACACTGTTTTTGTTTTGCCGGCTGCCATTCCCACAGTTTCCCGGACGGACCTCGGCGCTTGTGTTAGTAATTAGCTCGCTCTAGCTTTAGGGCTTTCGGACATAAGCAATTGTTTTCATTGAGGTATTAATTTATGATTCACACTTGTAAACAGATCACTAAGAATGTGCACGTCTGCAGATCTTACAGCTTTGGGCAGTGCGGACACTGCCTCATTGTTATTTCACAGAAAGTGTAGAAAAACATGTTTTTAATCTCTGTGGGTTGGGTGTTATTTTCTACACCCATAAAATGGACAAAATAAAAAAGTTTTGGTAAATGTTTTTAATAACTCTTCTTCCCGGATATCTTTTCTCTGTTATGGGGTGGGCAAGATAATGTGCCGGAGAGTTAACCCAAAGTATCCGAAGTTCTCATAGACTTTGCTAAAAGAACTGCTGAGTAGATCTGTAGTAATCTTCTATAGTTATCACTGACCCTAAACCCGGAACGTTGTAAAGCAGATTTTGTCCATATGTAATATAGACAATTAGTAAATAGAACTGTACAAACGCTGGAGATGTGGAAGGGTGCACTTTTTATTTCCTTTTTCTTAGATTAATAATTTCTCCCCTGATATGTACAATTCCTCTGCTTTATATTCCCCATATTTATTGGTCTAGATTCACACGGGACAGAAATGCTGCAAATTTGCACAAATGAAATGCATTCCACTACCGGACATGTTAAAGGGAACCTGTTACTAGATTTTGTGCCTATAAGCTGCGGCCACCACCAGTGGTCTGTTTATATACAGCATTCTAACATGCTGTATATAAGAGCCCAGGCCGCTGTGTATAACGTAAAAAACACTTTATAATACTCACCTAAGGGTCGGTGCGTGGGAGGTGGGTCAAATAGGTTTCTCCGTTCTCCGGGTGCGGCGCCTCCTCTTTCAGCCATCTTTGTCCTCCTTTTGAAGCCTGGGTGCATGACACGTCATACGTCATCCACACTCACCGGCATTGAGGTCCGGCGCAGGCGCAGTTTGATCTGTCCTGAGCAGGGAAGGTCAAAGTATTGTAGTGCGCATGAGCGGGACTTCAATGCCGGCTAGTGTGCATGACTTAGAACGCGTCATGCGCACAGGCTTCAAAAGGAGGACAAAGATGGCCGAAAGAGGAGGCGCCGCACCCGGAGAACAGAGAAACCCATTTGACTCATCTGCACCACACCGACCATTAGGTAAGTATTATAAAGTGATTTTTACGTTCTACACAGCGGCCTGGGCTCTTATATACAGCATGTTAGAATGTGGTATATAAGAGCCCAGTGGTGGTGGCCGCAGCTTATAGGCCCCAAATCTGCTGACAGGTTCCCTTTAATTATTTTTGAACAAAACTCTAAATTTTTTGCAAGTTAATTGACTGAAGTATGTTCACTTACATTTTTCATTATTGCTTTTCGAAGTGTGGATTCTCTACCAAAATCTACATTTGGAATAAGATAGAAAGGTCAGTCCAGCGTGTAAATCCAGGCATTTTAAAAAAATATAACTTTTATTCTTCATTTAAAAGCAAGCCACAATGTATAGATACAGCAAGACGACGCGTTTCGGCGTTTAATGCACCTTGACCATGGTCTAAGTGATGAAGGCGCATTAAATGCCGAAACGCGTTGTCTGATGCCAACCGCTATATGAACTAACTCTTGCTGTATAGAACGTAAAAAACACTTTGTGGCTTGCTTTTAAATGAAGAATAAAAGTTATACTTTACTGAAAATTCCTGGATTTCACAGCGGACACAGTGGACTGATCTTTCCATCTTATTCCCGATTCACCAAGTGTGCTTTCCTCCCCCCCTCCATCCGTGCTGAGTTATCTGGATACCAAGCCGCCACATTGGACATTGGACATCTGATTAATAAAATCTACATTTAAAACCCTTCCAACCCATTCAGAACGTAAATGTCACCCAGAACCAATCAATAGACCTCCCAGGGTTTGGGAATCTGAGTCCAATCTTTCCTGAGTAAGTGCACGTCTTTTTTTTTTTTTTTCTTTTTTTGTCACATTTTAACGTGGTAGAAAAACATCCAGCTCATCCTTTAGCGCATTTTCTGTGGATAAATGTGGAATTACCAGCTCTATATAAATGAATATTTATTATTATTATTATTATTATTATTATTATTATTATTATTATTAATTGTACAAAAATGCAAAAAATACCTCATATTACAATTACACTCGCATCAAAACAGCCCCATAAACCGTTCCTTCTTACAGAAACAAAAAATAAAATTCAATCTAAAAAATTATTTAAAAACAAGCAAAAAAACGAACAAGCGCTAAAATCAGCAGAATATAATTTTGTCGTCCGGATTTCAATGAAAGAGCCTGTTCAGACATTGTGTTTTTGCTCTTCTTCTTTTTAATTTTTGGATTGCCATGCAGAAAAAAAAAGTTTTCCTTGCAGCTTTGAAGCAGTTTCACATCTGTAGCATGTCGATTCTTTCAGCATTTTTTTTACCTATTCTATTAAATGAAGCAAACATGCAGCATTTTTCCTGCCAACAATCCAGTATTTTCTGTATTTGCTGCAAATACTGAACGTGGGCACAGACTGTAACATGACTGTAAATCTTCGGCATTTTTTTTTTTTGTTTACAGATGTGATTTGATTCATTTTGAAAATTGAGCACAATTTTTACTGAAGGATCTGAATCCGATATCACTCTAAATTTTTTATGGTCGTTGATTTTCCTTGGTTTAAGGGGATTGATCGTTCTTATCATAGTATCATAGTATCATAGTATCATAGTTTTTAAGGTTGAAGGGAGACTCTAAGTCCATCTAGTTCAACCTGTAGCCTAACATGTTGATCCAGAGGAAGGCAAAAAAAACCCAATGTGGCAAACCAGTTCCAATGGGGAAAAAATTTCCTTCCTGACTCCACATCCGGCAATCAGACTAGTTCCCTGGATCAATACCCTGTCATAAAATCTAATATACATAACTGGTAATATTAAATTTCTTGTCCTAATCTGTCAAATTTGTGTGCAGAATCTACAGAAATAAGTACAGTGGAACCTTGGTTAACGAGAACCGTCCGTTCTGGCAGTGTGCTTGTAAACCAAGTTACTCGTCTAGCAAAGCAAGATTTCCCATAGGAAACCATTGCAATGCAGACAATTCGTTCCACAACTTGTTAAATGTCCCATCCTGGTCCCCTATTGTGCCATTACACGCACGCACGCACATATTATGCTCCCCTTACCTTCCGTTCCATCGCTGGCCTCCTGGATCTTGCAGTTCGCCGATACAGGATGTGTATCGAGTAACCATCGCGATGATGGAGGACCTGCCTCTGCCAGAGCGCTGACATCAAAGGCAGGAACCGCTTGCCTCTGATTGGTCAGTGTGCTGCCTTTGAGTAGCGGCTGCCAGTGAAAATTACACCCTCATCGCGATGGTTACCCGATACACATCCTGTACCGGCGAACTACATGAACCAAGAACTGTGAGGCCGGCGATGGAAGGTAAGGTGAGCATAATATGTGTGTTTGTGCGGACTGTAAGAGCGAGTCAGAGCCCGGTGGATGTACGGAACCGGATGTGTGTGCAGTGAGTATTTTGCTCGTATGGCAAAGCTTGGTCGTAAAGTGAGTTACCAATTTACAGCAAGCTTTATTCGTTAGGCGGAATACTCGTTAACTGGGTTACTCGTTAACCGAGGTTCCACTGTAGAATGTTGAAGGGACTACATCATTTTCCACTCCCATCATCATTGCTTCCTTATCGCTGGGGTCCCGAGTTCAAATCCCACTAAGGACATCTGCAAGAAGTTTGCATGTTCTCCAGTGTTTCTATGGGTTTCCTCCAGGTACTTTGGTTTCTTCCCACACTCCAAAGACCATACTGATAGGGAATTTAGATTGTGAGCCCCAATGGGGACAGTGATGAAGTCGATAAAGCGCTGCAGAACTAATGGCGCTATATTAGTGCGTAAAATAAATGTATCTAGGAAGTATGAAGTCTTGATGATTTGGCATTGAGGAGGAGTTGTGTCAGACGGCTGTGAAGATGGCGGTGGGAGCAGGAGTCTGAATTTTTTATTCTTCTTGATAAAGGCTGAGACATAACACCATAATTTGGCCGACCGTCTGGGCTTGTATCAGTAATATGCTGCTGATAGTGCACAGTGAAGCCTTTGACAGCTCGGTGTGGGAGTGCAGCTATCAGGAAGTTTATGCTGCGGCTACCCCAACACGGCCAACGTTATCGTGTTATTGTCGAGCTTCCAGTAAACCTCACCAAAGGAAAATGTAGTACTGGGTAAAAATATATCTTATGTTCAATCTATTTTTATTGAAAAGTTATTATAAAATATCGCAAAAAAAAACAAAAAAAGTAATTACACAGCAAAACTGACAGTCAAGTAAGACCTAATCATACAGTCATATGAAAAAGTTTGGGCACCCCTATTAATGTTAACCTTTTTTCTTTATAACAATTTGAGTTTTTGCAACAGCTATTTCAGTTTCATATATCTAATAACTGATGGACTGAGTAATATTTCTGGATTGAAATGAGGTTTATTGTACTAACAGAAAATGTGCAATCCGCATTTAAACAAAATTTGACCGGTGCAAAAGTATGGGCACCACAACATAAAAGTGACATTAATATTTTGTAGATCCTCCTTTTGCAAAAATAACAGCCTCTAGTCGCTTCCTGTAGCTTTTAATGAGTTCCTGGATCCTGGATGAAGGTATATTTGACCATTCCTGTTTACAAAACAATTCCAGTTCAGTTAAGTTTGATGGTCGCCGAGCATGGACAGCCCGCTTCAAATCAGCCCACAGATTTTCAATGATATTCAGGTCTGGGGACTGGGATGGCCATTCCAGAACATTGTAATTGTTCCTCTGCATGAATGCCTGAGTAGATTTGGAGCGGTGTTTTGGATCATTGTCTTGCTGAAATATCCATCCCCTGCGTAACTTCAACTTCGTCACTGATTCTTGCACATTATTGTCAAGAATCTGCTGATACTGAGTTGAATCCATGCGACCCTCAACTTTAACAAGATTCCTGGTGCCGGCATTGGCCACACAGCCCCAAAGCATGATGGAACCTCCACCAAATTTTACTGTGGGTAGCAAGTGCTTTTCTTGGAATGCCGTGTTTTTTTTGCCTCCATACATAACGCCTTTTTGTATGACCAAACAACTCAATCTTTGTTTCATCAGTCCACAGGACCTTCTTCCAAAATGTAACTGGCTTGTCCAAATGTGCTTTTGCATACCTCAGGCGCCTCTGTTTGTGCTGTGCTTGCAGAAACTGCTTCTTTCGCATCACTCTCCCATACAGCTTCTCCTTGTGCAACGTGCGCTGTATTGTTGACCGATGCACATTGACACCATCTGCAGCAAGATGATGCTGCAGGTCTTTGGAGGTGGTCTGTGGATTGTTCTTGACTGTTCTCACCATTCTTCTTCTCTGCCTTTCTGATATTTTTCTTGGCCTGCCACTTCTGGGCTTAACAAGAACTGTACCTGTGTTCTTCCATCTCCTTACTATGTTCCTCACAGTGGAATCTGACAGTTTAAATCTCTGAGACACTTTTTGTATCCTTCCCCTGAATAACTATGTTGAAATAATCTTTTCAGATCATTTGAGAGTTGTTTTGAGGAGCCCATGATGCCACTCTTCATAGGAGATTCAAATAGGAGAACAACTTGCAAGTGGCCACCTTAAATACCTTTTCTCATGATTGGATACACCTGCCTATGAAGTTCAAAGCTCAATGAGGTTACAAAACCAATTTAGTGCTTTAGTAAGTCAGTAAAAAGTAGTTAGGAGTGTTCAAATCAAGAAATTGATAAGGGTGCCCATACTTTTGCACCGGTCAAATTTTGTTTAAATGCGGATTGCACATTTTCTGTTAGTACAATAAACTTCATTTCAATCCAGAAATATTACTCAGTCCATCAGTTATTAGATATATGAAACTGAAATAGCTGTTGCAAAACCCCAAATAGTTATAAAGAAAAAAGGTTAACATTAATAGGGGTGCCCAAACTTTTTCATATGACTGTATTTAAATATAATTATCACATCCAAAACATAAGTGTATACATTCTTGCTAAATATACAAAATTCAGGTGGACAAAACCACCAAGCACCCATATAATTCCAAAAAGGAAGAGGAGAATCCATAGGGGAAACCTCTCGATACAGGCAATAATAATAAGGAAAGAAGCCAACAGAGCAAAGGTAAGGAAGGGATTACCATCTTATATACAGTAAACATTCACCTATCCCTCAGTACCAATCCAGATCTTCAAAAAAATGTTTTAAAACTTCCAGATTCTCTCAAAATAGTCTTTAAAAATCTAAGGAATCCTTAAACACTCCAACCTCGCCAAGTCCTTAAATACTTGTCTGAGGTACCAAAGTTTCTCCATCCTACAAATGTTGCCCACCACGGTGGACTGGTGTATAATGAGATGGTTATCTGTGATAATTTGCAATATCTAGGGATCACTGTACAAACATCAGTTAAACAAAAGTGAAGAATATCTTTCTTTTGATATAAATAGAGAGGAGTGCAATCTGAGGACTCCCCAAAATCTCAACTCAAATATTTTCTCCCGGAAGGGCTTGATCTTACTACCGTGTTTTTTCCCCGAAAATAAGCCCTAGCAGATATTTTCGGTGTAAGGCTTAAATATAAACCCTACCTCGAAAATAAGCCCTATTCGCCGTTCAATAATGAAGTGTCCGTGAAGCTAAAAAATAAAGTTGAAAAATACTGGTGGACACTTCATTATAGAAAGCAGGCACCCCCAAAAGAGAGAAGAAAGCTGACTTTAGACCCCACAATCATACTCACTCACTAGACACCGAACAGGAGGACCTGCCGTGGAATGCACACCCACACACATCAGATTGCGCACACTCGCCACATCTGGTGATGATTGCTGCTTGCCATCAGACGATCCTGGGATGCAGTGCAGTGGAGCGTGAGGACCTGTTGTGGAATGCATGGAGGACCCTCTATGCCTTCCACCACAATGCGTCCCATGATTCTCTGACAGCCAGAAGCAATTGGTATCGCCGGATGTGGGGAGTGCGTTCGTGTGGGATCTGATGTTTGAGTGTCGGCCAGAAGCAGGGGACGACTGTATGTATGGAGCATACCTGCTGGGAGCACCCACCGAAGATCGCAGTAGGACCTAAGAGCAAGGCGGACGCCTGGGGTTGGGTATAATTCTCCTGGGAAGGGAGGTCTGCATTTTTTGGGGGTAAACTTTCCCTCAACTGTGTTTCCCCGAGAATAAGCCCTACCCTGAAAATAAGCCCTAGCGCATTTTTCGGGGCAAACAAATATGCCAGTGACTTATTTTCAGGGAAACATGGAACATGTCCACCAGATATGAAGCATAGAGCCTACCTTCTTCTCACACCTCCAACAACCGTCAGAAACAGTTGCATACATTGCATGTAGCGTGGAGGGGTAATGATACCATCTTGGAACGCTTTTAATTTTTTTCCTTTGCTGAACAAGTAATAGACCGTTTATGGGTAACTAGAAATCCTTTATTCCCACTCTAGTGGAGTTAAAACTTCTCCTAAGTCCCTTTCCCAGGCCCTTTGGAAATTCCATTTACCTAAACTGCCCTTTCTGATCAATCTCTTGTATGTTAAAGATATTGGATGACCCGGCTGAGAATCTTGTAAAAATGGATTCTGAAGAAATGTGGGGTTACACCAAGATAAGCCATCAAGTTTGTGAAATGAAAGTATGTAAATGGAATCTGCATAACTGCCATGAACTTTAAGAATAAAGAGAAATTTGGCTATTGAATTGATCAATGCAACAGAGCCCCAACACCTTATCACGGTATTCTCTACGTTGGGCTCCCTAGCTAATGCTAATTCTTTAGTCTTAAAGTTCATGGCAGTTATGCAGATTCCATTTTCATTTCTACATATAGCTATTGTATTGTTCATGTCAGTATTCACATAGCAGTTTCTGCTTTACATTTATTCCCCTTGCACTGTCACTGGTGTCCAGCCCTTCTCTTTATATAGTGAATTTTTTTAGGGGTTTTTGCACCCAGTTCAGACTTAGAATGGTGTTCCAGACGTTATTTCTTAATTAAACCCCATGTAAATGGCAGCCTTACTTTCTAGTTAGCACTAACTTTGCAAAAATAGTGAACCGTTCCAAAGTAACTGAAAACCTCTGGCAGCAGGTTGTCCAGATGAAGGGCAAAGCGGTGACTCCATCAGCCATGGCAAGAGAAGTTGGTCGTGCCAAGTTTTGTGATTTTGAGAATATTGTACCTTTTACAACATCACAAACTCTTTCAAGTCCCCCAAGAAGGCTGGTCACCCTTGAAAGACAAATACAAGAGAGTGCAGGATAATGCGGAGTATCTCCATGGGTTAAGGGATAGAGAAGAACCTGCAAAAGGACAATTAAAACCCCTGAGGTCACTGAGAGGAGTGCGCAGACAAAGGTCAGGAATGACACGAAAAGAGGCAGAAATTTAGATTAGAACCCAGTTCAGAGTTATACCTTGGCGTGGTAACTGGGCCCAATTAAACTTGGCTAATTTTATTTTCAAAATAACTCATTTTTTTCACAAATTTTTCATGTTTTCTTTGCAGTAATGCATTTTCACATTCCAATGTTCACCATATACATCTCTTTTGATTTTTTTTTTTTTCCTTCCCTCTACTTGAGCGCATTTGCTATTTTTGATAATGTATGCTATGTTCAGTTTTCACCAGTTCAGACTATAGGATTAGGAAGTGCCGGCAATTCTTCTGTTTTATATCCTCAGTGTTGTCCCTAGAGAAGATAAAATATTCACAGAAATGTTAAGTGTGTATTCACTTTTGTGATGTGTGTGTGTGTGTGTGTGTGTGTGTGTGTGTGTGTGTGTGTGTGTGTGTGTGTGTGTGTGTGTGTGTGTGTGTGTGTGTGTGTGTGTGTGTGTGTGTGTGTGTGTTTTTATATATAAACAGTGTATATGTAGGTCTGTCTGTATGAGTATATACAGTAAGTGTTAGTGCAGTAAAAGCCTTAAAAACGTAGTTGTAGCTGTGGTGGTCTCTTTGGATATAGTAAGCAGGGTGGATATATTATTGTTGAACACCCAGTGGTTGCTGGATTTCGTTCACTCTCTAAAGTCCACAAACTTGTTTATTGTTTTTCCCTCCTTTTACGTCCTATTGTGGCAGGCATTGGCTCACTCAATGAACCTCTTTGTGAGTTGGCAGATGGCCTGCTACAACCTTTGTTCCAGATTATGCCCGGTTTTATTCAGGATTCAAAATCTGTTTTATGTAGTGGAATGAACGCTATATCTGGATCACTGCAGATGTAATTTCTCTATCAATGGTACCTATACCTACCTCCTATCTGATGACCCTGCTGCCATGACACTGAATCTGACAGTCTTATGGCCGCTTTACATGCTGCGACATCGCTAGCATTTGCTGGCAATGTCGAGCGCGATAGCACCCGCCCCCGTCGTACGACCGATTTGTGGTGATCGCTGCCGTAGCGAACATTATCGCTACGGCAGCGTCATACGCACATACCTTGTCCGCGACGTCGCTGTGACCGCCGAACAATCCCTCCCTTAAGGGGTAGGTGCATTTGGCGTCACCGCGACGTCACTAAGAGGCCGGCCAATAGAAGCGTAGGGGCGGAGATGAGCGGGACGTAACATCCCGCCCACCTCCTTCCTTCCGCATTTCCGGCGGCCGCAGGTAAGGAGATGTTCCTCGTTCCTGCGGTGTCACACATAGCGATGTGTGCTGCCGCAGGAACGGAGAACATTGTACCTGCAGCTGCAACGATAAATGGGAATGGACCCCCATGTCACCGATTTAGTGATTTTGAACGTTTTTGCAACGATTCAAAATTGCTCAAAGGTGTCACACGCAACGACATCGCTAACGCGGCCGGATGTTGGCCGGCCAACGAGATCGCTATAGTGATGTCGTAGCGTGTAAAGAGGCCCTAAGGCTATGTGCGCACTAGAAAGTCCCTTTTTCCTAAGAAAAATCCGGACCCTCTGAAAGAATCCCGCACCCGTGGTACAAACCGGGTAAAACCGCACCTGCATTTTTGCCGCAGATTTTCCGCAAATTGGTCCCCGCAGTTTTTACCATTATCTATGGCAAAAAACGCAGGTACCTGCGGAAAAGAAGTGACATGCACATTTTCTCAAGAAATTTTCTCAAGAAATTCTGCAGAAAGAATGTTCTTGAGAAAAAAACACAGTGTGCGCACCGCTATTTTTTTCCCATAGGTTTTGCTGGGAAATGTCTGCAGAAAGGTTACAAACATTTCTCAAATTTCTGCAGCAAAACCGCAAGTAAAACCGCGGGTAAAAACGCAGTGTGCGCACAAGGCCTTACAGAGAGTTCGCCGGCGGTCACAGTTTGTACTATGGGAGCCCATGGCTGTGAACTCTGGTGACCTGATTGGTGTCACCACTCCCCACAGCCAGGGGCTCCCCTTCTGCCCTCAGTGTGGCCAGAAGCCGCAATGACCTCTCACATTTTCTGCCACTGCAGCCTACGAATGTAGTAGAGCTGAGGATCATTATGGGACGTCGTTGTGGATTACGTTGGACCTGCTGGGGTGTTTTTGGGGTTAATGCGTGAAAGAGGGTGTTTGTGTTTTTTATTTCAAATAAAGGATTTTTGTGTTTCTGTTTTTCTTTTGACTTACAGTTAGTAATGGGGGTGTCCCATAGACACATACCCATTACTAACCTAGGACTTGATGGCAGCTGTGATTTTTAACATATCACAGCTATCAGGAACCCTATATATTACCTCGATTTGCACCCCACAAGGCAATCGGGATGAGCTGGGTAAAGCGCCAAAATTGGCTCATCTAACGTGATACGCCAATTCTGGGGCGGTTGCAGGCAGGCATTTTTAGGCTGGGAAAGTCCAATAACTATGGCACTTCCCACCCTGATAATACCAGCCCCTAGCTGTTTGCTTTACCTTGGCTGTTTATTAGAAATGAGGGAGAAGGGGAACAGCCTGGGATCTGTGAGCTTTACGCAGCAACTAAAGTGAGCCGCGCAATAAGCTGTGATGTCACTCCAGCTGTGAAAACAAATCACCTGAGTGAGGTCCCGCTGATCGCATGGCTCACTTCTGTCACTGTGGTGATTTGCTGTCACAGCTGGAGTCCTCCACCTGTGATCTCAAATCAGGCCACAACTGAAGTGAGCCACGCGATCAGCGGGACGCCACTCAGGTGATTTGCTGTCACAAGTGGAGGATTCAAGCTGTGACCGGAAATCACTTGAATGACGTCACCGCTTATCGCGCGGCTCATTTCAGTTGCTGCGTGGAGCTCACAGGAGGCAGTCTTGTTCTATGACGCTCGCTGTGAGCTTCAGATATGTAACAGTGCTGGAAGCATCGTGGGACCTCATGTGGATTACGTCGGACCTGGAGGGGTGTTTGGGGGTTATTAAAGTGGTGAGAGTGATTTTTTGTTTTTTATTCCAAATAAAGCATTATTTTGGTGTTTGTGTTTATTTCTTTTCACGGATTAATGATGGTGGGTGTTTCTAGGACTTAGTGGCAGCTATGGGCAGCCATTAACTCCTTATTACCCCGATTTTCCACTACTCCAGGGCAGGGAAGAGCAGGATAAAGTGCCGGGACTGTTGATTCTAATGAATGCGGCAATTCCAGACGGCTGCTGGCAGATATTTTTAGGCTGGGGGTCTCCCAATAACCATGGGTCTCCCCAGCCTGAGAATACCAGCCCCCAGCTGTTGGGCTTTATCTGTGCTGGTATCCTAATATAGGGGGATCCTATGCAAATTTTTTAATTTACTTATTTTACTGTACATTATAGACCCACCCACTGGCGTCTGTGATTGGTTGTAGTCAGACACGTTGTCACTTAGAGTGGGGACTCGTCTGACTGCAACCAATTAAAGCCATCTGTGGGTGGGGAAAGCAGTACATATTCAATGAAGGTAATGAGTGGCCCGAGAAGTGAATGACCTGCTGCAGGAGCAGTGTGACAGCTGCATTGGTGATTTGGTAAGTAAGAAGCACTTGCTACTACTCCTTTGTGCCAGATTCTAGTCCCCATAGACTTTATATGGCAGCCGGCATTTAGTCAAATACCAGGGATCAATCACCCGCCGACCCAGAGTCGCCGGGGGATTGATCTTCCAGTCCTCTGAAACGCAGGGACAAAACACACAAAAAGAATTGACATGCAGCATCTTGGTTGCATCAAAATAGCAGCCAAAAAAAAGATGCTCTGTGCGGACCGCAAAATAGAAATCTCATAGACTTTGCTGGGGGAAGGAAATGCATGCATTTTGGTGCATCTTTGTGACATCAAAAATGCACCAAAAACGCAGTAAAAGATGCAGTGTGTGAACATAGCCTTAGGGAAGATAAAATGTTCCTGTGAGGGCTTCCTTAAAGGGGTGGTCCATTTCTTCGACAACCCTTACTCATTCCCCTAGTTCTCCCCCGTAAAAATAAATAAGCCTATACTCACTTCTGGTGCGGCCACGGTCCCACAATGTCTGAAGCTGCATTCTTTGGGCCCATATTACATTAAAACACGCGAACCCTGCAACAAATCTGTCTCACTGCCTTCGGACGACATTTGAGCAGGATGTGAGCGCTGATCTGATTCCCTGCTCAAACATCCGAAGGCGGGGTGAGGGAAGCTGGTTGGCCGCCCAGCTCGTGTGTCCTAACAATGTCACGTGGGCCCCGGGAACGCGGCTTATGACATCGCTGGAACCGCGGCCGTACCGGAGGTATAGACTTCTTTATTTTTAAACAAGGGGAATGAGTAGGGGTTGTCCAACTCCTTTAACTTAAACTGTGCAACACAAAAGCAAACAATGCAAAATTTTTAATGAAACCCAATTGAAAAAAAATATTTTTAGTCTAAAGTGTGTAAAGCGCGGAGGAAATTGCGCTAGATAAGTGAGTAAAAAAGATTTCCCTGAAATTAGTCCAAATCATTTAAACTATGCCAACATCCATCCCTTGTATACTTTCTGCAGTTACTGGGAAGTGGTAATGCTTGGAATTGATTCATTTTGTGGCCTGATACATTTCTTGGTTAATATTTACCTTTTTATTTTACGGCCTCCACAGAAGGTGACATGCTGCCGTAATGGGTTTTAGGTTTTACACTTCTACGTGAACATTGATTTCTCCACTTTGTGAGCAGTTTAGTTCATTTTGAAAATCTTCTAAATAAACTGTGATCTTCAGGCAGTTCGTGAAATTGTGGGAAATCAATAGCTACAAGATCTTCCAAAGCACAATTATAGAGTAGTAATTACATTAGCTTCTATGATGCTTGTTTTTAGCTGCTAGATTAAAATGTAAACTCCAGATCGGTATCGACCCCTGCGACGGCTGAGACCTCTGTCCATATTGGACAAGAATGGAAGACGTAACGCGGATAGATCTGGACCTGTTTGTCGCTTGTTCTAAGCATTGCTATCAGAGTTGATGGAAATCGATTCACATGTGCCACCCATTGCATTAGCCACGACAGTGGTCTGTGGGCACTCGGTAGGAGAAGGATTTACATCTCTTCCCTGCCATCGTTGGTGGCTTTTCTTTTGATTAGCCAGTCTGGTGCAACGTCACAACCTGTGTAATCAAAATAAGAATGGCGGATGCCGACAAGCAGCGTTACCAACTCTGATTTACTATATAGATGTCATATTAATTGTGGCTGGAATTGAAATGAGATGGCATAGAGAAGAGACCTTTTGGCTATGTAATCTTGCCATTTTCCAAAAACTGATAGGATAGGATGGTCTTGCTGTCATTATTCTCCACAAGTTACATCTGCTCTTGTTGCACATACATTCTAGTACGAGGGGCTGGTGATACCGTATTTTTCGGACTATAAGACGCACTTTTCCCCCCCAAATGTTGGGGGAAAGTGGGCGGTGCGTCTTATTGTCTGAATGTGGCTGCGGGGAATGAGGGTGCTGCGGTGGAGCGGGTCATCGGCGGCACGAGCAGGCTGTAGCAGCCTGCCCTGACCACGTGGACCCGCTCATTTAATATGCACGGCCATCATCACGCCCATCATCTCTCAGCGCTGAAGCCAGCGCTGACAGGTGGGCGGGGAATGCACGCATAATTAACAGCCAGCTCGCATGATCACCCCTGGCAACTACAGCCTGGAGTGATCATGTGAGGCTGTATTCACTGCTCCCCGCACATCATTATCAGCGCGGGGTGCAGTGAATCAGTATAACTCACTGACCATGATCCCTGCAGCACCGCAATCTCCTCCTGTCTCTGCCGGCTGTGTGGAGACTAGCGGCGCGCACAGCGATGACGTCATCGCTGTGTGCACGTGTCCACACGCAGCCGGCAGAGACAGGAGGACATTGCGGTGCTGCAGGGATCGTGGCCGGCTCCACACTCCAGCGCTGCTGCTGACACAGATGGAGGAGGAGCGATGCTGTAGGGAGTGAGGTAAGGTGAGTATGAACGTTTATTTTTTTTAATGTGCCACAGCATGCGGGCCATATAGCAGGATGGGGGTATATTATGAGCAGGATGAGGGCATATAGCAGGGTGGGGGTATATGAGCAGGGTGGGGGTATATGGGCAGGGTGGGGGTATATGGGCAGGATGGGGGTATATGAGCAGGATGGGGCCATATGCCAGTATATAGCAGGATGGGGCCATATGCCAGTATATAGCAGGAAAGGGCCATATGCCAGTATATAGCAGGATAAGTTCTATACCAGGATGAGGGACATGTACTGTATATACAAGGCAGGAGGATCATTACCAGGCTGGGGTACCTTAGTAGAGAATTTGGAGACATTACCCCCATAACAGTCAGCAGCAGATCCTCGCCCCATAACAGTGTGTCATGACCACATATTTTTCTTAATTTTTTATTTTCCTGCTCTAAAGCCAGGGTGCGTCTTATGCTCCGGTGCGTCTTATAGTCCGAAAAATACGGTAAGTCTTTGGCTTTACTCAGAAAGAAACGAGATAGGATAATGAAACTTTACATTTATTCCACATATTCTCCATTGATGTCAACATACTTCTTACATCGGTTTTCCAAGTTCTGTAAGCCTAGCAAAAAGAAGGATTTCGGTTGTGCCTCAAACCAGGCATCCGTAGCAGCCATGGCATCAGAAATAGTGTGAAATTTGGTACCCTTGAGGTGTTTCTTTAGGTTTGGAAACAGGTGATAGTCGGAGGGAGCTAGATCTGGTGAATTAGGAGGGTGGTTAATCAGCTGGAAGCTTAGCTCTGCCAGTTTTGCCGTGGTCACTTGTGCAGTGTGACCGGAGGCGTTATCTTGCAGGAACAAGATTCCATTGGACAGCTTGCCATGCCTTTTGGCCTTCAAAGCTGTCTTCAATTGGTCCAAAAGTTCAATGGAATACCTTGCATTGATCGTGGAACCCTTTTGAAGGTAGTCCACTAGCAGCCTGCCCTCCTTATCCCAGAACACAGACGCCATCACGTTGGTGGCTGATTTTTGCATTCTGAACTTCTTTGGACGAGGATAACCACTGTGCCTCCACTCTTTTGACTGCTCATTGTTTTCAGGGTCATACAAATAATTCCAGGTCTCATCCATAGTGACCAGTTGCTCCAGGAAATCATCAGTCCAGAAACGCTGACAAATGGACCGGGAGGTTTTCACTCGCTGCTTCTCTGTTCTGTTGTCACACATTTTTGGACATACTATGCAGATAGCTTCCTCATGGCCAAATGTTCATGGATAATGAAACAAACACATTCACGGGAAATCCCCATGATGTCTGCTATTACTTTAGCTGAAATTCATCGATCCTCCAGTATGAGGTTGTGCACCGCATCGACTATCTCCGAAACTACAACCACTCTTGGTCGTCCAGGATTCCTCATCATTGGTGCTGAAGTGGCCTGTTTTAAATTTAGCAACCCAGTTCTTAGCTGTGGAATATGAAGGGCATTGATCCCCCAATGTCTGCGACATATCACCATGAATATCCTTCGCGGACTTTCCTTGCAGAAACAAGAATTTTATCACTCCTCTGATCTTAGTTGCTGTGAATATCACATTAGACTCCGCCATTTTGTTTTTCCGCGTGCGTAGGACACTTTTGTCATAAGCAACAAACACAAAATTTTGAACGTCTATAGTACAGACCAAAAGTTTGTACACCGCTTCTCATTCAAAGAGTTTTTTCTTTATTTTCATGACTCTGAAAATTGTACATTCACCTTGAAGGCATCAAAACTATGAATTAACACATGTGGCATGAAATACTTAACAGAAAAGTGTGAAACAACTGAAAATATGTCTTATATTCTAGGTTCTTCAAAGTAGCCACCTTTTGCTTTGATTACTGCTTTGCACACTCTTGCCATTCTCTTGATGAGCTTCAAGAGGTAGTCACCGGAAATGGTTTTCCAACAGTCTTGAAGGAGTTCCCAGAGATGCTTAGCACTTGTTGGCCCTTTTGCCTTCACTGTGCGGTCCAGCTCACCCCAAACCATCTCGATTGGGTTCAGGTCTGGTGACTGTATTTCATTTCTCATATGTTAATTCATAGTTTTGATGCCTTCAACATGAATCTACAATTTTCAGTCATAGCTAACGTACCCGCCCCCGTGGGTTGTGCGTCACGGGCAAATCGCTGCCCGTGGCGCACAACATCGCTTACACCCGTCACACAAACTTACTTTCCCTCCGACGTCGCTCTGCCCGGCGATCCGCCTCTTGTCTAAGGGGGCGGTTCGTGCGGCGTCACAGCGACGTCACACGGCAGCCGTCCAATAGCAGAGGAGGGGCAGAGATAAGCAGCTGGAATATGCCGCCCACCTACTTCCTTCCTTATTGCCGGTGGACGCAGGTAAGGAGATGTTCGTCGTTCCTGCGGTATCACACATAGCGATGTGTACTGCCGCAGGAACGACGAACATCCTCGTACCTGCAGCAGCAACCGTATTTGGAAAAGGAGCGACGTGTCAACGAGCAATGATTTTTCACGCTTTTGCGCTCGTTGGTCGTCGCTCCTTGGTGTCACACGCTGCGATGTCGCTAACGGCGCCGGATGTGCGTTACTAACGACGTGACCCCTGACGATATATCAGAATAGCAATTTCCTTTATTTCCAAAGTCATATTGCAGGCTTATCATATTTAAGGCTTGTTAAGGGGTCGATATTGACTTTTAGGATTGCTACATCCAATAGGTTGTGCTAGAGTTTAATCCCTCTTCCTCTCTCAACATGTAATTTAGGCTAGTTTCACACCACGTCTTTTTAACATCCGCTGAAAACGTTTTTTTAGCGGAAGTACGGATCCTGCTTTTACAGCAAATAACGTATGCAAACGCATATGTTATTTTGCAGGATCCTGCACTGGATGTTTAGGGGCGGGCATTGGAGTCATGTGATCGGGAGTGAGGGGAGCTAGACTGGGAGGAGGCTTCTGACAGCTGCAGACGCTGGTAACCAAGGTAAACATCGGCCTTGGATACCCGATATTTATCTTGGTTACGAGTGTCTGCAGCTGCTAGGAGCAGGGCTGCCTGCACGCGTAACCAACGTAAACATCGGGTAACTAAGAGAAGTGGTTACGCGATATTTACCTTGGTTACGAGTGTCCGCAGCTCTCAGGTGGGAGAGAGAGGAAGGGGGAAAGACAGAGATAGAGAGAGAGAGGGTGAGGGAGGGAGTAGAGAGATAGACAGATCACGCGAGACTGGTTCTGGGCATGCTCAGTACTTTCTGGGCATGCTCAGTACAAAAGCAGGATCCTGTCTATCAGCACGCCAGCGTTCACCTGCGTTTGCATGCTGTTTAGTCAGGATCCAGCAATTTGCAGTATTTGGACGGAGCTCAAAAACGCTACAAGTAGCGTTTTTGAAACATGTTAAAAAACTGCAAGTCACTGGATCCTCACTATAACGCAGGCAAACGCAGGTGAACGGATGTTAACGCGAGTCCATTGCAAATGCATTGAAATGAAAACGCATTTGCACTGGATCCGCTTGTCCGCTAAAATAACGTTAAGGACGGATGTTAAAAAGACGTAGTGTGAAACCAGCCTAACATATTTAATTTCAGCAATTACAGCAAATAGAGGGCAGCAGTTATATCATGCCCAGGCCAGGAAACTAATGCACTAGCAGGATGGAGCAAGACCCCCAATAAGGTGGAAGCATCACAGGTGAAAAAGAAGCAAATCATTCACACACTTCCAATCCATTGAGTGGGCGATTGCTGGATGATAAAATTGCACACAGATGGCTTGTATAGGGCGCCGTTTACACATGAAGGTGCACAGTATCTGGCTAGCAGGCTATTAGTTACGCCCATGCTATTTGACTAGGCAGGCTGCTCAGTACTATATAAGTGCACCATACAGGGACGGAGACTCCAGTATACAAGGCCTACATTAAGGGGCCTGGCATCCTGTATAAAATGTCATGTCGAAAAAAAATAATTAATTTCCCAGAAAAGGATTGCATGGCTTATAAGCCTCTTCATGCTGGTATGTCCCTCTCCACAAGGAAATCCACTTATCCCTTATATTACAAACACCGTCTATACACAAACCTTTGGAACAACTATATCGAGAACTTATTATGAAATTAAAAATTATGTCTAAATTGTCAACTTCCGCATCATTCTTGGGGCTTCCAATTTCTGCCTTCAAGTCAGAAGCAGATGGAAACATATACAAAAGTTACCTTGTGTAGACAGGGGCTAAAAGAACATTAAAATTGGAATCCTTGTGTCACTTCCCGCACCCTCGGATCCTGCTAGAATGTCCTTTTAAACTGTGTCCCTGACCACAAAGAAGAAATGAACGTCACGGTCAGTGCACCTGCAAGATCAACATCGCCTGCTGCCAAGATTGGAGATGGCTCTGATTTTGGCAACTTAAGACTTTGTGCACATTAAACTGATCTATTTTTTAATGGTATATGTCGGATAATTTCTGGAGCTTTTCATGATCAGTGCGAAGAACTTAAAGCTCAGATGCAAATTACAGTTAAGGGCACTTTACACGCTGCGATATCGCTATCGATATCGTGAGCGAGCGTACCCGCCCCCGTCGGTTGTGCGTCACTGGCAAATCGCTGCCCGTGGCGCACAACTTTGCTTACACCCGTCACATGTACTTACCTGTCTAGCGACGTTGCTGTGACCGGTGAACCGCCTCTTTTCTAAGGGAGCGATTCGTTCGGCGTCACAACGACTTCACTAAGCGGCCGCCCAATAGAAGCCAAGGGGCGGCTGCGGCCGACGAACATCCCGCCCACCTCCTTCCTCATTGCGGGCAGCCGCAGGTACGAGGTTGTTCCTCGTTCCTGCGGTGTCACACATAGCGATGTGTGCTGCCGCAGGAACGACAAACAACCTGCGCCCTGCAACAGCAACGATAATCGGGAATGGAACGAGGCATCAACGATATGGTGAGTAATTTTGATCGTTAACGGTCGTTCCTGCGTTTCACACCCAACAACGCCGCTAACTAGGCCGGATGTGCGTCACGAATTCCGTGACCCCAACGACATATCGTTAGCGATGTCGTTAGGTGTAAAGCGGCTTTTAGAGTTTAACTTGAATTTTATTATTTTACAAATTAGAGTATATTTTGAAATTGACTCATTTATACTGACCTTTTAGAAAGTTGTTTTAATTGCAGAGAACAGTGGAAAAAAATCTCCTGTGTCCCATTCCGTAAATGCTAATCAATAAATTGCTTGTACCCCCCAAATGATAGCCTTTTAAAAGTACAACTTGTCCCCCATATTCTGTTATCTAAATTATGGCTTTTGAAATGGGGTAAATGAAAAAAGATTACTTGTTGAAAACTGATTTTGGTCAAAGGGTATGAAAAGTCTATGGTCAAGTTTAATTTCTGTGATTGTATTGATCCCTTTTATTTCCTTGTTCTCCTCTTCCTTGTATTCCCAGCTTCAAGTTATGATCCAAGTTTGATCAGCGTGTCTGTTTAGTGTGAACCAAATCTCTCGATTTAGAGAATCTTCGCACATATGTGGAGAAGATGGAGAAACAAATTTCTCCATTTTCTACATTGTCAGTGCGTGGAAATTAGACTGAACTCACTTGTCATCCGAGTGCAGTCCAAAGATTTTTATGCACCCATGGACAGTGCACACCCATTAAAGTCTAATTTGCACTGCATAAGAAAAAAGAAAAAAGTGCTGGTCGGCACTGCTCCATAATATAGGACCAAGTGCTACCCAACAAAACATTGGATAGATTGAGTTACAGTGGGTGCGAAAAGTATTCAGACCCCTTTAAATTTTTCACTCTTTGTTTCATTGCAGCCATTTGGTAAATTCAAAAAAGTTCACATTTTTTTCTCATTAATGTACACTCTGCACCCCATCTTGATAGAAAAAAAACAAATATAGATATTTTTGCAAATTTATTAAACAAGAAACTGAAATATCACATGGTCATAAGTATTCAGATCCTTTTGCTCAGTATTGAGTAGAAGCACTCTTTTGAGCTAGTACATCCATGAGTCTTCTTGGGAATGATGCAACAAGTTTTTCACACCTGGATTTGGGCATCCTTTGCCATTCTTCCTTGCAGATCCTCTCCAGTTCAGCCAGGTTGAATGGTGAACGTTGGTGGACAACCATTTTCAGGTCTCAATTGGGTTTAGGTCAGGGCTCTGGTTGGGCCAGTCAAGAATGGTCACAGAGTTGTTCTGAAGTCACTTTTTTGTTATTTTAGCTGTGTGCTTAGGGTCATTGTCTTGTTAGAAGATGAACCTTCGACCAAGTGTGAGGTCCAGAGCACTCTGGAAGAGGTATTCTTCCAGGATATCTCTGTACTTGGCCACATTCATCTTTCCTTCAATTGCAACCAGTCATCCTGTCCCTGCAGCTGAAAAACACCCCATAGCAATATGCTGCCACCACCATGTTTCACTGTGGGGATTGTATTGGGCAGGTGATGAGCAGTGCCTGGTTTTCACCACACATACCGCTTAGAATTATCACCAAAAAGTTCTATCTTCGTCTCATCAGACCAAAGAATATTATTTCTCATAGTCTGGGAGTCCTTCATGTGTTTTTTTTTTTTCTTGTTTTGCAAACTCTATGCGGCTTTCATATGTCTTGCAGTGAGGAGAGGCTTCCATTGGGCCACTCTGCCATAAAGGCCCGACTGGTGGAGGGCTGCAGTGATTGTTGACTTTGTGGAACTTTCTCCCATCTCCCTACTGCATCTCTGGAGCTCAGCCACAATGATCTTAGGGTTCTTCTTTACCTCTCTCACCAAGGCTCTTCTCTCACGATTGCTCAGTTTGGCTAGACGGCCAGGTCTAGGAAGAGTTCTGGTGGTACCATAGGTTTTCCATTTATGGATTATGGAGGCCACTGTGCTCTTAGGAACCTTGAGTACTGCAGAAATTCTTTTGTAACCTTGGCTAGATCTGTGCCATGCCACAATTCTGTCTCTGAGCTCCTTGGGCAGTTCCTTTTGACCTCATGATTCTCATTTGATCTGACATCCACTGTGACCTGTGAGGTCTCGTATAGAGAGGTGTGTGCCTTTCCAAATCAAGTCCTATCACTTATTTAAACACAGCTGGACTCCAATGAAGGAGGAGAACCATCTCAAGGAGGATCACAAGGAAATGGACAGATTGTGACTTAAATATGAGTGTCTGAGCAAAGGTCTGAATACTTATGACCATGTGATATTTCAGTTTTTCTTGTTTAATAAATTTGCAAAAAATGTTCATATTTCTAGGGTCTTTTTCTGGCAAGATGGGGTGCAGAGTGTACATAAATGAGAAAAAAAACCTTTTTTTTTGCATTTACAAAATGGCTGCAATGAAACAAATATTGAAAAATGTAAAGGGGTCTAAATTCTTTCCGTACCCACTGTATATGCTCTTGTGAGCGAGCCCTTAAAGATATAATATTGCCTGAAGGTGCCCAGGCTCAGAAGATAGCGGTCAGCCAAATGGCTGTCTCTTTGGACTCCGCCATGCAGATGAACCCTCATCAGGGCCGAGCTTTCATGTGTCCTCTATGGGGTGAGCAACCGGATTAGACAAATAACTTTAAAACTACTGATTCTTATCTCTCCCAACAATGTCATACATGGCCAAAATCATTGTTTTGATCGATTTTTATCTTTTGTATATTGGGCGTTAAGTCTTGGCAAGATTTTAATTTCACATATTTTCAGATTTTCGCACCAGTATTTTTACTCAGGTCAATCCAAAGCAAATGTATTTGTTAGACTTCTTGAAGACATGATTGGCGAGTCGTTTTTTTGGCTTTAGACAGTAAATAATTACCGATTTTGATGAATGTCTAGTCAGTCAATATAGATTACCTGTATTTTCAGATCACAGGCAGCAATTGTTATGACCTACCGGGCCACCTATATAGAAAATATCATTCCCTAATGTATTACCTATGCAGGTCAGTACAACCATTATCCCGGATCAGAAGACATACATGATTCCCCCATTGCCTGTACCTTATTTTCACGGAATTTTGAGTACAAGGTCTTCAGATCTCTCGAACATGGTTTGTTAATGGAGGATGCAATTGCCTTAAGATATAGAAAGTCCCTTTTCTTGTATGCAGGATAGTAGAATAAGGATCCCTACATAAAAATGAGAATGAATAATACCAGCTGCAGATCCTTATAATGGATAATATTCTCTAAAACTACCCACGAGGAAGAAGTGATACCTGAAGGAAGATTGACAATGGAGCAGTCACTGCTGGTCTGACCGGGCAGAAGATATTCCTTGCCGATCTTGTAGTGCGCAGAGGCTCTATGGGAGATTAGCATTGGGGTGTTGGCAGCTGGTGACTTTGTGATACTCCGTCGTTGTTATGTCTCTATGGCTCATCTCCTTTTAGTCCCTGTGATCTGGTAGAGTCACTCGTGGCTGCGCCTTCTGTTGCCTCCTATGTTACTTATCCTGTGTTACTTTATTCCCTCACCATCAAACAGGTTAAGTGCTACAATAAAATTTCCACGCATGCTGCTTACTATAATGAAAGCTCACTTAACAGTAGTGTACCATTGGCGTAGGAATGTGCAAGCTGATAAAAGGAACACATTTAATGTAAATAGTTTAACAACCGCTCCTATTTTTCCCTCCTTTTTTTTTTTTGTTTTTTCTTCCTTTTTTTTATTTTTCACTTTTACGGTTTTCTTTTTTTTTCTTTATTTTATTTATGCTTTTTTTTCTTTTTTTTTTTTTTTTTTTATTCCCCCTTTCCTTTTTTCCTTTCCTCTTTTTCCCTTTCCTATCCTTTTTTTTCCATTTTCCTTTTTTTCCCCTTTCCTTTTTTTCCCCTTTTTCTTTTTTCCCCCTTTCCTTTTTTTCCCCCTTTCCTTTTTTCCCCTTGCCTTTTCCTTCTTTTTTTTTCTCTCCTTTTTTTGTCTTTTTTTCCCTTTTTTTCCCCCTCCTTTTTCTTTCCTATTTTTTTTCTTCCTTTTTTTTCCCTTTTTTTCTTTCTCTCCCTTTTTTTCTCTCCCTTTTTTTTTCTCTCCTTTTCTTTCTTTTTCTCTCCTTTTTTTTTGTCTCTCTCATGTATTTATTTTTACTTTGCTAAGCTATGATGCCAATGTGAGAACTGCAGCCAATCACTACTCTCAGCATTCTTATGCCATGCATGCTAGCACCAGCCCTGGGTCATTGATTGGCTGCAGCAGTCAGTTGCATGTACTGTCCATTACTGCAGGAACGTAAGATCATCGAAGACCAATGTCGTTTCAGTGCTAGAAGGAACAGGTGATTTGTTGTTGTCGTTGTTTGTTGTTTTTTTTTTTTTTTTTAAATTACAGACAATCCCTTGTAATAAACATTTTATTGTGGTTGCCCAATGTTTTCTGATCTGGCGCCCCATATCACCTATAAATGCATAGATGTAAATCATAACATTATGGCTCCTGATCTGTCATCTATTCCAAAGTTGAGTGTTCTTATATGAAATGCGGGAAAATGTATGAAATGTGGGACCCATCATTTGCTACATGATGGGAATTTGAGATCTACTCAAACCTAATACAATCGACTAACAGATCATCAACCTCTTAAAACAGGCAAGCCAGTAAACTCCAACACTTTCTGAATATCCCAAAGTGTTCCTATACTAAACCTACTTTTGGACGTCTTTGTGAGACCCCAGGTGGTTTGATGTGCTGTTTCCGGCTTCTAAAGGATTGTAATTTCATTAGCGGATTCCCAATCCCCAATATTTGGGCAGTAACCGAATCTTTATGATTTGGGCTTTTGCATGCCGCTATTCTTGATTTAAATTGAACCTGTCATCAGAAATTTTGCTTGAAACCTAAAAGTTTCCCCCTCTGCAGCTCCTGGGCTGCATTCTAGCAAGGTTCCTGTACTTTTTGTGGCCCCTTTTAAACCAAATTAAATACTTTTATAAACTTGTACCTTTTTGCTATGTAAATTTTGTAAATCGTCCAATCTGGGCGGGCTCTCTGCTGACCGTTGCTGTTCCTCCAGCACATTGACGCCGTCCCCCCCCACGCTCCATTTCATCCATCAGGATGCCGCCCACTGCGCCCGAGGTGCCGCCCACGCCAGGATAGCTGGTGACGTGTGTCACAAGCACGAGATTATGGGCGGTGCTGTGATTGCATCGCAAGTGCCCGCCCATAATCTCGTGGACGCGCTTTCCCCCACTGCCTCCAGTGTTCTGCGCAAGCGCTCGCCGGACAAATGACCTGACATCACCTCCTTCCCACCTTACCCTGCAGCAGGGCAAGATGGGAAAGAGGTGACGGGTCATCTGACCAGCGAGCGCTTGCGCAGAACGCTGGAGGAAGAGGGGGAAAGTGCGGTCACGAGGTTATGGGCGGCACTTGCTGATGACACTCACAGCGCCGCCCATAACCTCGTGCCTGCACAAAACGTCACCAGCGGTCACACGTGCACACAGTGCACAGTCCCGCTACAGTCGCACAGCCCCTCTACGTCATTGTAGTTGAACCATTTATTCGCCAATCTCGACGTATGGTTTTGGTTCGTTGTCCTGTCATCCTTTTCATTCACATAGTAGTCTAGTATAAGAAGTAACTTGTCTTGTAGGATACTCACATATAACTCAGCATTGAGACCATCATTGATCCTGGTTAAGTATCCAACGCCTTTGGCTGTGAAACACCCCATATCATCAGGCTTCTTCCGCCAAACGTGACAGTTACTTCAATTTCTTGATCCGTTAGTCCCTTTTTCCCCTTGTTTCTTCCAGACTAATTTGCGCCCATCAGAACCAGGTCTATTGACTTTTGTCTCATCGTACTTCTTTGCAGACTTGAGCCGACACTATTAAAGTTGTGGCTGCTTCACCTTTTTTCGGGCCACCAATCCAGACTTGTGTAACATGCGTTGCATGGTGCTTACTTGGATGTCTGTGATCTCTCTATGATGAAGCATACGAGCCGCCTCCGCTGCCGGGTTTTACTCCGGAACTGATGGACTTTTGTGATGAGCCGACTTGTTGACCCCGATATTTTGCCTGGACGTTCACTTCTGTGAATCAACTTCTGTGCATGTTATCGGGCCGAAATCACCAGGGTATGTGAACTTTTGATCAGGGTCATTTGGATGTTTCTGGTTGTCATTTATGATTTAAAAAGTGAAAACACAGTGGTTTGACAATAAATTCCCCCTACTATGTAGATGTAGCAGAGTCTGTGAAGCTTCATGTTATTTTGGGTTGGCTGATTGTAATGTATTTGCTTGTGAACGGAAGTCATTATTCCAAGAGTTGCCTTTTTTTCTCGGTTGAGTACTAAGGATGCTCGTGTCCATCCTCCTCTCACACACAGCCATGGATCACATTTCAATGGGGTTCTGGGAATGGGGATTAATTTCCACCGAGCAGGACAGTTTTAGTAGCAATCCCTCAGGCAACCTAAAGCCTCCTTAATCGCTGCAAACAATCAAGGCAGTTGTTCAATATTAATGCCAACAGTTTTAATTTTAGGAGATTTACTCACAATATAGGTCAGCAAGACAATCAAGAATGTAAAATTAGTTCAATGACAAAATTAAACCAGACATTTGTATTGCGCGTAGATTTCACTCGGACTCTGACACAGAAGTCACATTCGTGCATCGGAGAGTCCTTTTCTTCTTCTTCAGACTATTACATCACATCTCGTGGCACTATAGAAGACATTCATTACTGTATGTAGTTAATAGGCGATAATGGTGTAGCTATCGGACACTCTCTAAAAATCTCCGCTTCTCTATAATCACTCTTTGTGTTTCTTAGGAGAATGGTTGGCATGCTTTCCACCAGTCTTTCACACTGCTTTTGGTGACCTTATGCCACTCCTGGTGCAAAAATTTAAACCATTCTTCTTTGTTTGATGGTTTGTGATAATCTATCTTCCTCTTGATGACATTCCAGAGGTTTTCAATGGGATTCAGGTCTGGAGATTGGGCTGGCCATGACAGGGTTTTGATGTGGTGGTCCTTCATCCACACATTGACTGACCTAGCTGTGTGGCATGGTGCATTGTCCTGCTGGAAAAAAACAGTCCTCAGAGTTGAAGGAACTTTACCTGAGCAGAAGAAATCTACTGTTTTTCCAGGATAACCTTGTCTGCAGCTTCATCAGGGAGGGAGAAAAGGCTACAATGCCCACTGTTTTGGGTCATTTATGCATTTGACATTTTAAATAATCAATTGGCATGTAGGCAGTTTATTGTATAACGTTTTCTGAGATATATTTGAGCCATGTGCACTGGTCACTTTAATATAATATTTTTGCCTACATCCCTTTTATAATACAAATGTAACTTATATTTATCTATGATAAGATTGTACCCATTTGTTCCATCCATTGAATTACAGCTATGTGCAATATGTGCATTATATGCTCACACCCAGTTCTTCCTTTTGTATGTTATTAAACACGCTTTTTTATGTGTATTCGAACCCCTTTCTCCCCCTTTTTTTAAAATAAAAATATCTGCACAATATACTTCTCTTTCCTCCTGTTTTTTTCCTATGTCTATATGAAGTTTGTGCTTGCGGCATGTGACCCTGGGTTGGCACTTTGACCGCAATTATGGTCATAATGGTATCATGGAGTTTTGTTGATTTCTTCCATAGACTTGTATGGGTGCGCGTGATCCGAGTATCGCTGCCAGTCACAACTTACTTGCCATTTTTTTTTTCCTTAACCCGATTGGAGCTAACCTAAAACTTGCAGTTCTGACCTGCATCGTTAAATAACATTGGGCTGTGTGCAATATGATTTTTAATTTTCAGATTCCACTCGTCCGATTCGTACGCTCGTGTGACCCCCAACCTAAGAAGGGTTTGTCAAGGAAGTGGCTTAGATCCTACCTTCTTGTTGGAAATGTGCTTTGATGATTAGTTAGCCCCTGGGCCTCCCATGGCTCGGACCCGTAATAACCATCTGTAAACTTTAAGTGATTTTGCAAACAAGTTCTCAGTAGCCCCCCCACAGAGAAATGCAGCATTACACACACACACTTCTTTAGGTACGAATTTGTTTAGTACACTCCATAATAATGACAGGAAACATCGCAAATGAAAACTTTTAATTGGGAACATTTGGGCAATACCGCTTCCTGGCATCAAGCACAAGTCAGAGAAGGGTTAATGTCATTTTCTAATAGTGAAGGGATTAGTTTTAATCCCTAGAGCTGGAAGGAACACATAATGCTGCAGTAACTGTGGCTGCAGAACACATGGCTGAAGGACACACCTTTACCTTCTCCGGGGAAGTCACGCTTCCCATTCATAGCCGCGGTTAATGTCATTCATCGCCTTGTTTTCTGTATATATAGGAGTGCATTAGACGTCTGATCTCTGCACGACCTTGTCATTTCTAAACGTAATTTGAATCACTTTTACAATCCAAATAAACAACTCATCATTTTTTTTATTTTTATTTTTTTTAATATAGCTAATTTGTCCTCCAAAAAACACCGTAAAAATCTCTTGATACTTGACTCTTCCTTTTCATTTCAATGTTCATCCACTTTACATTTCATTTGTTCATTTTTTTTTTTTTTAGCCTTATTTTGTATGGTATATTTTGCATTAACGACTGTCGTTGCTCGTGCTGCCTCAGCCGATCATGATGTTCCGTCTACAACCCTGTGCACACGCTGCGGATTTTGATGCGTATTTTCAGAAATCTGCAGCAAAATCTGCATGTCCATTGTGCTGCCAGCAACGTCTATGAGAAATCAGAAGTGCTGTGCTCACGTTGAGTATGTTTACCTTGCATATTTGGTGCAGATTTCTTTTTTTCTGCACCAATTACGCAAGGGAAAAATACTCAGTGTAGGCACAGCCCTTCTGATTTCTCATAGACATTGCTGGCTTCACAATGGACGTGCAGATTTTGCTGCAGATTTCTGAAAATATGTGTCCAAACTACACAGCGTAGGCACTAGTATTTTTTTTCTGGGGTTTTTTGTGTGTTTTATTTTTTTGTCTAGCATTCTCCCCTAAATATATAGGAATAACCATAGAATACTTGGCCATAAGGCGAATTATAAAGTGATCAACTTTTAGTTCTTTGAAACCCCCCCCCCAAAAAACATGAATGTCTTATCCTTAAAGCAAATCTGCCAGTAAGATCACCCCCCCCCCTTCCTCCCAAAACTGCATATTGGAACATGCAGCTCTTTGATGGCTAGCTCCAGCAGCTCCTTTTGTGTCTTTTATCTGTTGCTGCATTCCTAAGAAAACAGCATTTTAATATAAATTAACCGTTAAGTCCTCTTGATGTGACAGAGGGATTCCTGAGCTTCTACATCCCAAGGTTGTGTTCACGCCTAGCACCAGGTTGATGGATGGCTCACTGAGTGTCAGATCATAGGCAAGGAATTCAGTCAGCTGTCAACAAAAGGAAAATAGGCTAGTGCTTGGCGGGGAGACAACCTTGGCAGGCAGAATCTTGGGATGTGCTCTGTCACCCCCAGAGCACTTAATGCCTTATTTGCATGTGAATGAAAATTCTGATTTCTCAAGAAGGCAGCAGCAGATACAAATTATAAAGTTTTCGATGGACTTAACTTTATAGGGAATTTGTCACCAGGTTTTTACTCCCCCATCTGAGAGCAGCATAATGTCGGGGGCAGAGATCCTGATTCCAGCGATGTGTCACTTACTAGTCATTTTGATAAAATCAATGTTTTCTCTGCTGCAGATCTAGCAGTTATACAGAACTCATGAATATGCTGGACTACCTGCAACATACCAAGTAGTCCAGTAATGATAATCTGCTGCTGATTAAACTGTGATTTTATCAAAACTACACTAAGCAGCCCAGTAAGTGACACAACATTGGAATTAGGACTCTGCTCCTACAGTATGCTGCTCTTAGATTAGGTGGCTAAACCTGGTGACAGATTCCCTTTTAAAAGACCTGCTTGCCCATATATGTGATTTGAGAGGAAAAGGAGGAGGAGGTTGATTTTGCTAACAGATTCCGTATAAAAGCTGTTATAGTGTCAGCCATTACTCGCGCGGTCGGGCATTCCATAATTTGACTGCTCCAACAGTAAAGAATCCTTTCCTATTTAGCTGCTATCCCTATCAGAGAAGATCTTCTCTACCTACAAATAGTGATGAGTGAGCACTACTACCATGCTCGGGTTCTCTGTACTCCTAATGAACAGTTGGATGCTTGGGTGGGCACGACTTGAGTACCAGATTATATAATGGAAGTCAATGGGGGACTTGAGCATCTTACCGGGAAATCTTCTGGAAAACTGCTTGAATCACCCATTGACTTCTGTTATATTCAAGCACTCAAGTCGCACCCATCCAAGCATCCAACTGTTCTTAAACGAGTACCGAGCCATCGACCGAGCATGGAGTGTTTGCGCATCACTAGTTATGACCAAGTGCTGACCTGAAGTCATCGGGTGTGCATCGTCACTGGCCACCACCGACTACTCCAGTTAGGCAGCGCTCACACCAGCGGTATTGTGCCGCAAAACCGGAATCGTCACAAATGCCGTACAGTCCTATTCATTGCCAATGGAAACGCGGCAAGATGCAGTCACATGCGGTGGTATGACGCATGCTACAGCATGTGACCGCGATTCCATTGGCAATGAATAGGACTGTACCGCATTTGTGACGGATCCAGTTTTGTGGCAAAATACTGCTAATGTGAGCGTTGCCTAATGCTGAATAGCGCTCACCACTCCATACAGGACTATCCGATTTGTAGGTCACAATCGGCAATTAATGTGCAAAAATGATCATTGACACTAAAATGTGTGACCGCGCTAGTGAGCAGCTGTCAATGCTTTTCCGATTGACAGCAGCGATTACACATCTTGTACTTTATTGCAATTTACACCACAGATCATTCGATGGCGTCGTGTTTCGTGTTCGTGGCCGCTAAGCAGTTGGCATTCCTTTACTATAACTGGTAAATCTCATTAGCTAAATCAAGGCTACCGAGAGGATTAACTTTATTTAAAAAAAAAAGCATCCTGTAATTAGGAAATTCTTCCAACATTACGTGAATTTAGTTTTTACACTGACAAGCAAAAACACATCAATCCTGCGTTGTAGAGGAATGTTTTTGAAATAACATTGAAAGAGTTCAGATAAAATACTCGACTCGTGCAAAGAAAACAGGAAAAAAAGAGGAATATTCATGGTCTAGGGCCTGGCCATAAATGGGCTGATGTAGCCACAAACACCGCTGACATCAGATATCGAATTACCCGCCAGGAATTTTTGAAAATAGAATAACATGACTGCTCCAAAAACACTGCCACCTCTGTCCAGTCTTGCGGTTTGGTTCTCCAGCTTGGCCCTATTTAGACACAGATTGTAGACAAGTATATGCCTTGTTTTTTATTAATACTATTCTTGACTTCGGAGACCCTGACCAGCTGTCACCAAGTGACTGCAGGCGTCACGCCAGGTACGAGAAGATTACCGGAGAGCGGCACAACACGGTGGGAACAGGGTAGCAATACAACAGAAGGGCCTTGTGCTAGAGAGAGGGAAGCGGGGTCACCTGCTAAGATTCACCTAAAGGTCCCGTCACACGCAATGATATATCGCGCGATCGCATGAGCGATCGTACCCGCCCCCGTCGTTTGTGCATCACGGGCAATTCCTTGCCCGTGTCGCACAATGTCGTTAACCCCCATCACACGTACTTGCCTTCCTAATGATGTCGCTGTGGGCGGCGAACATCCTAATCCTGAAGGGGGAGGGACGTTCGGCGTCACCGACGTCTCACAGCGGCCAGCCAATAGAAGAGAGGGGCGGAGATGGGCGGGGCGTAACATCCCGCCCACCTCCTTTCTTCTGCATTGCCGGCGGGACGCAGGTAAGCTGTGTTCGTCGTTCCCGGGGTGTCACACGGAGCGATGTGTGCTGCCTCAGGAACGATGAATAACCGGTGCACAGAAGGAGGAACGACATTATGAAAATGAACAACGTGTCAACGAACAATGATAAGGTGAGTATTTTTGCTCGTTTCCAGTCGTTCGGAGGTGTCACACGCTACGACATCTCTAACTATTCCGGATGTGCGTCACAAATACCGTGACCCCCGACGACATATCGTTAGATATATCGTCGCGTGTGATGGGGCTTTAAGGCTGATCCCTGAACTCCCTAACATCCCAAAACGAGTCCTTTACCCCATGTGTCGGCACGTGCATAGGCCCCTGCTGGCCCTGAATTCACCCTGACTAGTGAAGACCAGGTGGGGAAAGACACCACAAACAATACTCTAAAGCAAGGGTCCCCAACTCCAGTCCTCAAGGGCCAACAACAGTGCATGTTTTCAGGATTTCCTTAGCATTGCATGGGTGTTGGAATCATCACCTGTGCAGGTGATTAAATTATCACCTGTGCAATACTAAGGAGACCCTGAAAACATGCACTGTTTGTAGCCCTTGAGGACTGGAGTTGGGGACCCCTGCTCTAAAGCTTCTTCAGCAGGAACTTCTCAGCTGCAACAGAAGCGACACCTTAGCTTCTCTAGAAACTGGCTCCTTCAAAGTAGACAGTATAGGTATGAGCTATAGCCAGCATAGGATGGCGTGAGGAGCAGATATTTATAGCAGATGAGGTGGCTGTAGCTGAGGTTACAACTACCGGTTTGATCACTGAAGAATAGAAATGAACCTTAACCCCTTCAGTACCAGATGGAATTAAATGCGCCCCATCTCAGGGTAAACGACGATGGGGCACTAAAGCAAATTTGCAATCAACAACATAACTTGTGACCTTCTGATCGCAGATCCCACTGAGATCACATTGGTCCATGACACTCATGACAGCAGTCTTGGGACTGATGCAGAAGCTGGGGTAATTCAGTGATGCTATCCTTTCACGCACATCAGACCACTGGCCACCCAACTGTGCAAGGAGCTGCAGCTGGTCCCATTCACATTAGTAAAGCTATGCTTCTGTAAAGGGTGCTTTACACGCTGCGACATAGCTAACGATATATCGTCGGGGTCACGGTATTTGTGACGCACATCCGGCGTCTTTAGCGACATCGCAGCGTGTGACAGCTAGGAGCAACGATCAACGATCGCAAAAACGTCAAAAATCGTTGACACATTGCTCCAAATCATAATGTCGTTGGTGTTTCATTCCGCAGGTTGTTCTTCGTTCCTGCGGCACCACACATTGCTGTGTGTGACACCGCAGGAACAATGAACATCTCCTTACCTGCGTCCATCAGAAAGGAGGAAGGAAGGAGGTGGGCGGCATGTTCCGGCCGCTCATCTCCTCCCCTCCTCTTCTATTGGGCGGCTGTTTTGTGACGTCGCTGTGACGCCGAACGCAATTCCCCCTTGAAGGAGGGATTGTTCGGCAGCAACAGCGACGTCTGTGAACAGGTATGTGCGTGTGACGCTGCCGTAGCGATAATGTTCGCTACGCCAGTGATCGCCAAATGTCGCACGAACGACGGGGGCAGGTGCTATCGCACGCGACATCGCTAGCGATGTCGCAGCATGTAAAGCACCCTTTACACTTTGGTTGGTCTAATCTCCAATCAAAACAGCGAAGAGGCCACCACAATGAACTAGCACTACGGTGTCTTCATTCTCATATCTGGAGGTTGGAGGTGCAGTGATAATGATGGAGTAGCCCCACGATATTCCATCTATTTTGCTGCAGCAAATCCTCATTCAATGATCTAATTCACATGCATTGTGTAATAGACATCAGCAGTCTTACATATACTGTAGGTTCTCTAAATAGAAAAAATGTACTAGCCAGTATGTACATTGTTTCTTCTTTGCACATTTCTGAAAACCCAAAATTGATAGGTGGTCATCCTAAGTCACATTTATAGAGATCTGGAAAGCTGAGGAAGAATCATCCGAGAAAAGAAATGCACTAGGACCTTGTTTTCTCACTGTCAGTTTTGCAGCCCTGTTTTGTTAATTTCAGATGGCAAACGGAGTACACTTTCTCTAAACCATAATTCTTTGTTTTGATTTTCAATTCCTTTAAATGGGTCCACCATTTGCTCCTTGTAACGACATTTGCAAAAAAAGCTGCATTTTTATCACATCTGTGGCTGGAAAATCCATTAAAAAGAATTTTGAAGTGATTTAAGTAGGGCACCTCAATGTTTGTGTGATATCCTTCTAGATCCAATCCATTCAAATTTAGGTGAGCTAGATATTCATAGAATGGTAGAGTTGGAAGAGGACCTCAAGGGCCATCAGGTCCAACCCCCTGCCAGTGCAGGCTTTCCTAAATCAACCCAGCTTATATATTTATCCAGTTTCTGCATGAAGATTTCCAGTGATAGAGAGCTCATCACCTCCCGCGGTCGCCTGTTCCACTCCCTGACTGCCCTCACTACCTCCCGTAGTCACCTGTTCCACTCCCTGACTGCCCTCACTACCTCCCGTGGTCGCCTGTTCCACTCCCTGACTGCCCTCACTGTCAGAAAGTTTTTCCTAATGTCTAATCTGAATCTTCTTCCTTTTAATTTCACCCCATTGCTTCTTGTATTTCCTTGTGCTAATGAGAATAGGGTAATTCCCTCTGCGCTGTGACTACCTTCCAGATATTTGTAGACCGCTATTAAGTCTCCTCTCAGCCATCTCTTTTTCAAACTAAACATCCCTAGTTCTTTTAGCCGTTCTTCATATGACATGGTTTGCAGACCTTCTACCATCTTGGTTGCTCTTCTCTGGACTTGCTCCATTACGATGTCTTTCTTGAATTGGGGGGCCCAGAACTGTACACAGTATTCCAGGTCAGGTCTGACCAGGGCAGGGTATAGGGGAATAATGACCTCTCTTGATCTAGATTCAATGCTTGCCTTGATACATCCAAGGATTTTGTTGGCCTTTTTAGCTGCAGCTCCGCATTGTTGGCACGTGTTGAATCTGGAATCCACCATTATGCCCAAGTCCTTTTCCCCGGTACTATCACCTAGTTCTATTCCTCCCATACTATATATACTTTTTACATTTCTTTTACCCAGATGTAAGACTTTGCATTTGTCCCTGTTAAAAACCATGCTGTTCTCCTCAACCCATTGTTCGAGCATTTAGATCCTTCTGAATCCGCTCTCTTTCTAGTTTTGGCTACTCTTCCTATCTTAGTATCATCTGCAAATTTTATGAGTTTCCCAATAATTCCGTTATCCAGATAATTTATAAAGATATTTACTTAGAGAGTTGATATTGACTAAAAGGGACACTTAATATGGTGGTTATGGTGGTTTCCAAAAAAGAGCCACTCCTTGGCTAGGTCCTTCCCGGAGGGATATCTGGCTAGTTTCTGTGTCGAGACTCCTAACAGAGGCTCCACGGACTTTTTTGATTTTGCAGATTTCCCAGGGGGCAATGCACCTACGATTTTACTGTGTTGAGCGCCTTCGTTGGCTGCCGGCAGTGTATTCTCTGGCTGGTTTCCGCGAGATCAGTGATTGTTTTGTCTTAAAGATATTAAACAGCACTGGCCCTAGGACAGAGCCTTCCGGCACCCCACTTTTGACTTTCCTCCATGTTGATGTGTAGCCATTTAGTATTACTCGTTGCGCCCGATCATTAAGCCAGTTGTGAATCCACCGAACTGATTTTTTGTCAATTCCATACTTGATATTGGTAACATTATCTTACTAGTCTGTCTAGGGTGCGTGTTTCGCAGTACTGTCCAGAGTTTCTCATCACTCACATAAGTCCCTGTCCCTATAGGAGCTCACAATCAAAATTCCAAATTAACCCAACATTTCATTTTATTTTTATTTTTATTTTTTTTTGGGTGGAAGCTAGAGATACTGGAGATAACCAATGCGAACATAGGGAGAATAGCCAAACTCCATGTAGATGTAAGACGTTCACTGACTCGATGGTAACAGATTGTGGCCGAGTTTAGTTCTTAAATGCACGGTGTTTCCAAACTATAGCTCAGTGAGCAAATACTTTTTTTTTTGTTATCAACCATTTCTTCGAATGCTAATGCTCATTGCTAATTTGTATTTTTTTTTTTTTTTTAAAAAAATTTTTGTTTAATTTTTTTAAGCTATTTTTGCTTTTTTTTTTCTTAAAGAATATAATTAGGGCTATGAATTAGTTTTTATTTTTTCAGATTGCTCCATTCCATATGTCCTTGTAAGGCATATTCCACTAAAAGAATTCAGAATGATAATATAGAAAACTGGTGGTGTATGAATGGAAAGAATGGGCACATTGACCTTGTGAGAGTGCAGTCTGGAGCTGGACTTTATTTAGGATGGAGTGACTGTCTGTGAACAGTGTGTAATCATTTTCCCTGGTACCTGTCTCATGGGAGAGAACAGTTTTCCATTTGTTTTATCTCCTCAATGTTCTTCAATTCTTGGGTTATGACAGTTTCCACTGCTTACTCTTTATGCAAACATCCCATTCTTGACAGACCACCCGAAACATGAAGACATGCCCAGAGAACATTCACTGCTAATTATGGGAACATACATACCAAAAAAAATGTGATCTTAAAATAACCTTACACTCATGGAAAATGGGCTTTTCTCATTGTCCTCTGCCATTTCACTTTTTCTCATAATGTAACTCATATTTTTAGGTCATGTCTTTGCCCATTGGTTTTATTTTACCCATTTTTGAGAATCCTCTCCAAGCTTCATCATTTCCTTAACTGAATTCAACATTCTTTAGCCCCGCCATATATCCTTTGCATTAGTCTTCTCTCTTGCAAAATTTATTTGCACGTTTTTTGAGTAACGCGTCACTCAACCCTTTCACTAAGCTTTCGCGTGTTATTCGTCAAGGGCTCAAAATTTAGGCAGTTTTTCAACTCCACTATGGTAGGACGCTATATTTGCTCCCAAAAATTATCGAAGTCTCAAATTAATTCCATTAAGGGCTAATTCAGACGTCTGTTTTTTCAGTCTTACCACGGCAAAGTGACTGGACAAATACGCCCTTACTTGCGTAGCGCTCACTAATATACAAATTAGGCACACTGAATACAGTTTTATGGTAAAACAATAATGTAACAATTTATTGAGATTGCATCAGGATAATGTTTGATCATGAAATGGCAGAAGCAATATTACCCTGTTCTATTGATTCAATCAATGTAAATCATAGTATATAGAGAAATAAGCATCAATATGTTACCAAATATTGTAGCATCACTTACCAACTGGAGGGGACTCAGTCAGCGGGTAGGGAAATTTTTTGGCAACTGCATCACAGAAGGAGTGCATCTACTAGTACCTCCTGGAAAGATTCCCCTAACTCGCTGACCCAGCCCCCCGCATTTTATACACATAATTACATATCTTTGTCGCAGCTGTGCAGTAGAACTAAACTTTATCCTCGTTATATAACGGATCACGCTTGCAGCCATGTAGTTACTACTTCTGGCTCGTGTTCTCCACCTGGAGACCTGCACACTGTTGTTTTGGACGGATATATTCCTCATGATCATGGCATGGCCTTCAAAAGTTACTTGAGGTTACATTCTCTGCTACTCGCGGTTAGCTAGGCAGCATGACTCCCATAATCACTATTTGACTGGATATCTTTCTAGAGTCCAGTCACACACATACTCATCCCATTTGTATCACACTCACATGCGAAGAGAACGGACCAGTTATTTTGGTCAGACCGTGGCCTGACTGTCATCAGTCTTTCTCATACTTAGAGATAAGACTGATGACTTTTTTTAACGTCTATGTTAGAGTTCGAGCCCCAGACCCCAGGTGTCTAGTCCGAACCCCAAACTTTACTGTTCGGGTTTGCTCATCCCTAACTTTATATCCCATTACTACACATAAACATTTTGGATGAGGCTTCTTCTTTAAAGGGAACCTGTCACCACTTTTCTGGCCTATAAGCTGCGGCCACCACCACCACCAGACTCTTATATACAGCATTCTAACATGCTGTATATAAGAACCCAGGCCGCTGTGACAACATAAAAAACACTTTATAATACTTACCTAATGGTTGCTCTGCGGTGGAATAGGGCCTAATGGGAGTCTCCGTTCTCCGGTGCGGGCCCCTTTTGGCCATCTTCGTCCTCTTTCTGAAGCCTGTGTGCATGACGCAGCTACGTCATACACAGTCGCCGATCCCGCGCAGGTGCACTACAGTACTTTGATCTTCCCTGCTCAGGACTGGAATGCCGGCGACTGTGTATGACGTAGCCGCATCATGCACACAGGCTTCAGAAAGAGGACGAAGATGGCCAAAAGGGGAGGCGCCCGCACCGGAGAACGGAGACGCCCATTAGGCCCTATTCCACCGCAGATCGACCGTTAGGCAAGTATTATAAAGTGTTTCTTATGTTCTCACAGCGGCCTGGGCACTTATATACAGCATGTTAGAATGCTTCATATAAGAGCCCGGTGGTGGTGGCCGTAGCTTATAGTCCAAAAAAGTGGTGACAGGTTCCCTTTAATCATTTTTTTTTTTTTTTACAAAATTGCCACTTACCATTCATTTAAAATGACAAAATGAAGCCGTTTATCTGCAGTTTTACAGGTCAGTGATATTACCCTTTGGAACATGGTGATGAAGTAGATAAAGTTACTTGGTGAGATCCCAGTGAGATGCGACACTGGAATTTGAGCCAACTTTACCGGCTCCAGCAGAGGTGTTCTGCCCTATCGATGTTATATATTTGGCCATTGGGTCTCACAATGTCAGGTAAAACAAAGTTCAGTTCCTGAGAAGCCGGCTTATTATCATCATTATACCATGGAGACAGTGACTGAAAAAAGTTCTGAAATTCACTAGAACATTTGTCCGGTTTGGGCAGATCTCATAACCTTTGTTTTTCTTTGACCCAACAGATTCATTCTTGGCAGCCTTTGCTCTGATACTGTAGATGGCCTAAGAGGGAACATTTTTTTCTTTTTTTTAGCCTTTCACTAGAATATATCCACGTGTCCGCAAGAAAGCCGACATGTATTTCAGTGACAAAAATCTGGGGAGGAAAATAAACGTAAGTGCACAATTCCCTGTGTGAATATATAGACGCATGATACTCAATTCTTGTGCAATGCATAGGGTGAACTCAAATTGCCAAATCTACAACATAATCAACATGTGAACATTTTCCAGGAAGCTTAAGGCTACTTTCACACGAGTTTTTTGGCATCAGGCACAATCCGGCGTGTGCCTAATGCAACGGATTCGGTGCAGAATATGCAAGAACTGATGCTCCGGATCCGTTTTTGCATCCGTTTCATCCTTCTTTTTTTTTTTTTTTGCAGAATCCGTTTTTTACAATAAATTGGAGCATGCTCAGTTTAAAAACACGGATCTGGCGGCCGCATCCGTTTTTTGTTGCATTACGCCAGATTTGGCGCCCGTAGGCTTCCATTGTAAATCGCGCTGGGTCAATCAAAAAAAGCATGCTCTCCTCCGGACAGGCTCCAGTGTGATTGCTGGGTACTGTAGTGTACTCGTTGAGTGAGTGCTGCACTCCATTAGCGGCCACTAAAAGGTTGTAGAACTCATTTTACAACCAATCAATGGGCCATGATTAGCTGCAGCGCTTACATGACATAAACATTGTCATCAGATCATCGGGGGCACAGCGCACTATTCAGACCCTCAGTATGGCATCCGACTTTTACAGATACATTACAGTTCTAAAAGATGAGAAACTGCTCCTGTAAACTAGCTGCTGAGTGAAAAAAACGATTGTAGATGGACACCACACGGATGACAATGGGACCGCTTTTGGTTTTTGTTTTTTTTGTTTTTTTTTTATTTAATATACATGTGACCCCAGCCTCAAACTAAGGGTACTGTTCTACTTGATGTAAGGGTATCGGAAACGATATGCTAATGACCCTCTGCTGCATGCATCAGCCAAGGGTCATGCGACTGTGATCAATCTTGGAATCGGATAACAGATGCGGAGGAGAGGGAGGGAGCACTTTCTCCACATCTTCTGTCTCTGCGTATATCGCACTGTAGTCGCATGACATGCAAGTACAGTGCGATGTTTCACTCTCTCCCACAGGCTTGTATGGGGGTGCATGAGCCGAGACACACTGCCAAATGCAACATGCTGTGATTCATTCCGCATGCCGATATGGCATGAGAAATCAATCGCATATGAACACTGCACCCATAGTTTTGCACTACCGTGACAGCAATCTGATGTTTTATCGGATTGCACTCACACATTAAAATTGCAAGTGGAACAGTACCCTAAGGCCTCGCTCCCATACGCGTGTAAAACTGACGAGTGCAATCCGTTAAATAATCTGATTGTGTTCACACCAATGTTGTTCAATACGTCTGTGCCCATCTGCAAGATTTTGCTCAGCTGGAATTGGCCTGAAGAAAAAAATGCAGCATGCTGCGTATGGCCGCTTAAAACCGAGGAGATTCACCACTGCAAGTCTATGGGGGCCAGGAAAAAAATGGACGGTACACGGACCATCCTTATGGCGTCCGTTCTTATGGACACATCACCCTTCTGTAGTATAGGACACTCTAATTGACTGTGGAAAAAACCCACATTGTATACGGATACTAGGCGATAAAAGAAAACATCACACTCGCATGACATATGGAATACCAAATGGATTTCACTCCTCTAATTTTTCTGGATGAAAATCGGTGCAAGTTTTTATATGCAAGTGGGAGTGAGGCCTTAGGAATAGGTTAGTGTCTTCAGGCCTGCCAAATCTCACAAGGTGTGGTAGACCTCAGAGGAACACATTAAAACAAAGAACTTTAAGCCCGCTTTACACGCTGCAATGTATCTTACAATGTGTCGGCGGGGTCACGTCGTAAGTGACGCACATCCGGCATTGTAAGTTATATTGTAGTGTGTGACAGGTACGTGCGATTGAACGGTAAAACGTTCATCGCACGCACGTCGTACATTCCTCATGAATTGTACGTCAGATTGTTCATCGTACCTGGGGTAGCACACATTGCAGTGTGTGACACCCCGGGAACGATGAACAGATCTTACCTGCGTCGTGCGGCTCCCGGCCCACAATGCGGAAGGAAGGAGGTGGCCGGGATGTTTACGTCCCGCTCAGCTCCGCCCCTCCACTTCTATTGGCCGCATGACGTCGATGTGACGCCAAACATCCCTCCCACTCCAGGAAGTGGACGTTCGCCGCCCACATCGTATGGAAGGTAAGTACATGTGACGCGGGTTAATCGTTTGTGCGGCACGTTCAACAAATTGAATGTCCCACACATACCATGGGGGCGTTGCAAATCGCATACGATATCGTATGCGAAATTGCAACGTGTAAAGCAGGCTTAAGAGGGGTGGAAATAAGCCAGGAATTGTCTTTTCACTTTATGCAACTATGAATTTTGTAATTTGCTATTTTGTATGAACAGTTTACATTTATGCCGATATTCATGAAGGGTATAAAATAAACGCACACTCATACAATACCTGGAGATTGAATATTATACATTTGAGCAGAATACTCATCTCAAACATTGTTCAAAAATTCAAGAAAAAACACTCCATAATAGTATGAAAAACCAGGAGCTTTTGAAAGGCAATAAGAAAGATTTTATTGATACAAAAATTATATAATGACATAATTATGATACAGACATGAAGGTTAAAAGTGCTATAGAATGGAAAACACCCAAAGGCATGTGGGACAGAGGAGCACGTTCATAATACTACAATAGCGGGGGTGTCCATACAGGGCTAAATAACTACGTGAATCAAAATATATAGCCACAAGTAAAGCCTCATATAGATCGCTTACCCATTAGTGAAGAACTTCGCTCATATGTCCCACTACCAGCAAGACCCATCCAACGCGCGTTTCGCGTCGCACAGATCAGCTTCCTCAGGGCGACGTTCTTCACTAATGGGTAAGCGATCTATATGGGGCTTTATATTTTGATTCACGTACTTATTTAGCCCTGTATGGACACCCCCGCTATTGTAGTATTATGAACGTACTCCTCTGTCCCACATGCCTTTGGGTGTTTTCCCTTCTATAGCACTTTTAACCTTCATGTCTGTATCATAATTATGTCATTATATGTCATTTCTGTATGAATACCTGGAGATTGTTGGAAATGATAATCCTGTTTATTCTGTCCTCATCAGCCGTAAACTGAATCCCAGAAACTTCTAAATTGGACTTGCGGCTTCTCGAACAGTCCCTAAAATGGGTTGTATTTCTGATTGGCACCGCCCAGACATTGTCTTAGGATAGGGTGGAAGCATAAAATCCTACACAGGTAGTTACAGATCTCTATAGAAGCCGCCGGTTTGGCTTGTCAGTGTATAATAGTAACTGTTTTCTATCTAACCTCGGTATACAACACTTTTTCAATTTCATCATAAAATTTTCCATCCAAAAAAAAAAACATTGAGGAGATGCAAATTAAACCTTGTGATCTAATTATTAGTGTTTAGCTTGTGCAGGGATTGCTTTCTTCCTGAGTCATCGCTTTGGAATCTGCATCGTCGTATTTAAGCACTTACGTCAATTTAGTTTTGAAAGTTTTTCCCATGTGCTTCAGTGAAAATGTTATTTTATTAACTTGTTTCTTTGGAACCCTTACATCACTCGGGAAGTTGATTGTTTGCAGTTTTTCACTAAGAGCGTGTCCTTTTATTAAAATAGTTTTTTTGGCAGAATATCTGTAAGAAGCACTACCAGTTGCATCGCACAATCAACTATACATCTCTCCCCAAGTGCTGGACTGAGAGGACAAGAAATATCACCATCCAAAACATGGAGCTTATTATAGCAGCACAATACGTTGGTATCCCATGTTTATGATGAGCAGTATCTTCTTGTTGCCAGATGGCTCTCTCTTTCCCTCTTTCTTTGCCTCTTTTTCATTTTTCTTTCTTTCTTTCGTTCTCGCTCGCTGAGTCTTTCTCGCTCGCTGAGTCTTTCTCGCTCGCTGAGTCTTTCTCGCTCGCTGAGTCTTTCTCGCTCGCTGAGTCTTTCTCGCTCGCTGAGTCTTTCTCGCTCGCTGAGTCTTTCTCGCTCGCTGAGTCTTTCTCGCTCGCTGAGTCTTTCTCGCTCGCTGAGTCTTTCTCGCTCGCTGAGTCTTTCTCGCTCGCTGAGTCTTTCTCTCTCGCTCTGTCTTTCTCTCTCGCTCTGTCTTTCTCTCTCGCTCTGTCTTTCTCGCTCGCTCTGTCTTTCTCGCTCGCTCTGTCTTTCTCGCTCGCTCTGTCTTTCTCGCTCGCTCTGTCTTTCTCGCTCGCTCTGTCTTTCTCGCTCGCTCTGTCTTTCTCGCTCGCTCTGTCTTTCTCGCTCGCTCTGTCTTTCTCGCTCGCTCTGTCTTTCTCGCTCGCTCTGTCTTTCTCGCTCGCTCTGTCTTTCTCGCTCGCTCTGTCTTTCTCGCTCGCTCTGTCTTTCTCGCTCGCTCTGTCTTTCTCGCTCGCTCTGTCTTTCTCGCTCGCTCTGTCTTTCTCGCTCGCTCTGTCTTTCTCGCTCGCTCTGTCTTTCTCGCTCGCTCTGTCTCTCTCGCTCGCTCTGTCTCTCGCGCGCGCTTTCTCTCACTCTGTCTCACTCATGCTTTCTCTCTCTCTTGCATTCTTTAATTTGTGCTTTCTTTTTCTTGGGCTTTATCTCACACTCTCTTTTGCTCTCACACTTTCTCAGTTCTCTCTTTTTTGCTCGCTCTTGCTCACCCTTTCTTGCTCTCACTCTTTTTCTCTCTCTCTTTTTCTCTCACTCTTTTTCTCTCACTCTTTTTTTTCTTTCTTTCTTTTTCGTTCTTTCTTTCGCTCGTTCTCATTCTTTCCACCTTACCGTAAGACAATGTCTTTTTCTCGGTCTTTCGCTCTTGCTTTTTCTCCTAGTTCAGCTCTGTCATCATACATGATATTTACTGGGTGACAGATGACCTTATAAATATAGAAAACATTTTGCACAATATTCTTTTATATACGGTGGCTCCGTGGTTTCCACTGTTGCTTTGCAGCACTGGGGTTCTGGGTTCAAATCCCACCAAGGACAAGATCTGCAGGAGCTTGCATGTTCTCCCCGTGTTTGGAGTTTGGGAGGAAACCGGAATACCAAGAGGAAACCCACACAAAGACTTTGCAGCAGTTGGACCTCCAGTAATAAGAAAGTTATTCTCAACCCTATGGGAATAACCTGCTATTTCATGACTAACCCTTAAAATAGGATTTATGGGTATACTGTTTGTTTTTTTATTCATTTTACATTTTGTGTACCATTGCATTTTATTATTTAAAACTCAATTTTTTTCTTATTTCTCCCGTTTTGAAACGGAGTTTGTGATCTTTGCATTGCCTCCTTTTATATAGGCCGTAGTGCTCTGTATAAATGAAATTTGATAATAGACCTTAGTGTCCATCATAAGTCGTGTTTATAGAGCGTATGAGTTGGATGATCCTATAGCTTCCTGCAGGCGGTAGGAATGGTACGATCCAAGGATGGATGTGCAGGACATCCTGTAGGATTTGACCACCACATGATATTAAATGAAGATACATCAGATGAAGAGTGAAGAGCCATACCATTACATAGGTCATTAATGCTCCTCAAATTTTCCGAGATTTTTTGAAGGGTGATCACACTTGGTACCTGATGGTTGGTTGCTTTGACCGTGAACTTTGGTTTTCTCACACTATCTGCTCACCCGCTTTAGAGAACCAAGAAAACCAAACGTGACGCTTTAACGTCCTTTATTTAGAAAAAAATATGCTTCCTCAGGACTCTTGAAACTCTTAATGTACTTAAATGTTTCCATCACAAGCCCCCTTTCATCTCCTAAGCTGCGTATATTAATTTACCTGCGTCTCACTTGGAAAGCTTTCTACTTAGTGCCTAATGATTTTACTATGTTATTTATAAATGCTCAGAATTGTAAGTCCGAGTTCTAGAAGTGTAGAATATGTAGCACTCCAATGTCTAGGGGAAAGTGTGGGATAAGCTACTTTTATTTTAACTAAGGGACGTTCCTCGACCAAATCCAAATTACCATATTCAGACCCTAAATTTATGTCTATATGTTGTAGTTTCACTTTTGGCACAGTACATTGGTTTTTTTTTTTGTTTGTTTTTTTGTGATATTTTACAGAATTCACTGCAAAATCTGAACAATTTTCCCGCAATATTGGAAAGCCGTAAAATTATGTTGCTTTGCCTCTAATTAAAAAATTACGACAATCCTATTCGTGGACTGATCTGTATGACCTTGGTGTCAATGATCAGACTGGTTAATAGATAAATCGACTCCCCAATAGACAGGGACAGGATGTTTGAGGAGTCGAGTTTCCTGCGTTGTCTGTGAGAGCGGCTTCTCTGGTAGGAGATAATCTCGATCTCTGATAAAAGGATTGGCCATCAAAATTTAGGAGGTCAGATCCTTCTCTCCCTTGACATCTTTAAGGCTGGTTTCACACTGCTTTATTACTTATGCTCACTGGTCCCATCGGAGCTTCCGTCCGAACACCCCCCGCAAAACGGGTTTCGGACTCATGTGCAGATGGGGCCAATGACTAAAATGGAGCAGACGGAGTCAGCGTGTGCTCTGTCTTGCACTATTTTTCCGCAGGCGGACACCCAGACGTAACCGATTACGTCTGGGTTTCCGCCTGCAGAAAGCATATATGCCCGAAAATGGTGTAAAACAGAGCACACGTTGACTCCATCTGCTCCATTATAGTCATTGGCCTCATCGGTGCATGCGTCCGAAACCCGTTTTGTAGGGGTGTTCAGACAGAAGCTCCGACAGGACCACTGACGTAGGTAAAAATGCAATGTGATGGGGCCCTTATAGGGGGTAATGGGATGGTCCACCATACTCATTAGATGGGCTTTACATAATTGTCTCAGCATTGGTAGACTGAAGGCCCCATATACATTAGTCCACAATAAGAAAGAAAGCCACGGCACTTACAGTAAAAATTGAATTCCGTTCTTTATTCGTTCCATAAAGCAGGTTAAAAGAGCGGTAAGAGGGCCGGGTGCAGGCTCCCTGGGGACGACAGCTGTTTCGTACCTCCTGGTACTTCTACGGGTACGGGAGAATGGATTGTTGACCGGATCGGACTCACTCCTCCCCGCTACCAGCATATGGCACAAGGTGGTGGTGCACACCCACTTCTCTTTTTCTTCATTCCCCATATACATTAGACTAACGTCGACCATTCCTTCTGATATGGGTGGGATCGTCCAACAGTCTAATGTGTATGGGGGCTTCCCATCAGTCTGCGGGAGAAAAGGATTCAGCATGTCCAATTTCTGATTGACGACCCCTTTGTTCTCGGTCAGATAAGTCGCCAACAGAAGAGTCTAACAGCGACTCATAGAAGGCACTGGAGAACTCTGCAGCGTATGCGCTCATGTGTATGGAGACGATCAGAAAGATCAGCTTTACCATTGGTTATCCACAGCCAACTATTGTGTCGGGCCTCTAAATACTGTAAACTTCAGGAGGGAGTTTGACCACAAGGAGACCATCGAAATATTTAGTGGCTCAAAATTGTGACCCTAAGTTAGTAGAAAAGTATCTAAAACACTAGGAATCCAGCAAACTGAAAATGTAAGCGTTCTGGCACCTAGAATTTATCCAGGTTGGTGATACAATGTTGGGATTTTTTTTTTCCTCCACATTGTGTTACTACCATAGTTTGCTCGATGTATCGAACATTATTAGGGCTACAACCAGTACAAAATGGTTTCCTGATGCTCATCAATGGCGACACTGAGTGTAGCAAATAGGTGAGGTTTTCAGTAAAGCAATCAGTCTACACTTGGAACAAGTGGCCCAATAAATAAAAGGCGTTGGGGACATGATATTATATAGATAGTTGAATGGCAAAAGGACCAATTTTCTCCCAATATTTGGGTGTCCTGTTAGTGGAATCAGTACATATTATCCGACGATGCCATAAAGGTTTTAGCTGTTAATGCCACGTTTTAACTTTTTTGTTGCCTTTGGGTGCAGATGGATGAAGTAGTTCTAGGACCATAAAAAGTTATGCACTACTTTACGAAGACGAACGCTGATCATGAACCCTGTTAGTACATATGTGCCATGGGTGACAGTCATGTGGTGTCCAGTAATAGAAGGTCACAGCGTTTGGCTGTGCAAAATGCTCCCTGACTTTCTATTATTCCTGCTGTTAGCCTTCAGTGTACTAGGTATCTCCTGTGCTCTGTTTTCATCCTTTCCCCTTTAGGCCCCAGGGGAGCGCCTCTTCTCTTCAGCTGATCTGTATTTTCCATTGGGTTTAAATACTCTCATTTTCCCAGGACTTGTGGTGATATTCAGTTCCTTCACAAGCTCTGGATGTAAGCAGGCGGCTTGCACTCATCTGTAGGACAGCTGCTGTTCTTTGCTGAACTTCTTACTGAATCATCTGTAGATAAGTTGTTTGTTGTTTTCCCTTGTTTGTTATCCCTATGTGCCCTTTAGTGCCTTGTGGGGTTGACAAAGAGCTCATCACATCCACTCCCTAGCTAGAGCCCAGATCCGGGTGAGACTAGGGTCATGTATCTGACTCCGCACATAGGTTCCTCACCTATCTAGGGTGGTGAGGGAACCCAGGGACCAGTGATGGGTTTGGTCAGGGGTCACCATCTTCCTCTTCCCTAGACACAGTTTCCCTTCCCTTTCACCATTTGCTTGGTACTCCCCGTACCTAGAGTGACATTATGGACTTCATAAAGATGAGTCCCCCACTCAGGACCCCCTGCAATGGCAGGGAACGGGTCGAGAGATGGATGTTTGAATCCAACCTAGTGAAAAAAATATTGGATTGTTAATTACTAGTGAAAACTTTTGTGGACAAGATATTATTTGTTGCTTTCATGGCGTTGAAAGATTCCACAGCGTTGTCTACTGATTATAAAGGGGGCTTTACATGCTCCAACATCGCTAGCGTTAGCACCCGCCCCCGTCGTTTGTGCGACACAGGCAAATTGCTGCCCGTGGCGGACAAAATCGCTAGTACCAGTCACACATACCTTCCTAACAACATCGCTGTGGCCACCGAACAACCTCCTTTGTAAGGGGGCAGTTCGTGCGGCGTCACAGCGACGTCACACGACAGCCATCCAATAGAAGCGGAGGGGCGGAGAGCAGCCGCAGGAAAGTGACGCCCACCTCATTGCCGGAGGATGCAGGTACGGTGTTGTTCGTCGTTCCTGGGGTGTCACACGTAGCGATGTGTGCTGCCTCAGGAACGACTAACAACCTGCGTACAAAATGACTAACGATATTTGGGATTTGAACGACGGGTCAACAATCAACGATTTGGTGAGTATATTTTGCTTCGTTAGCGGTCGCTCGTAGGTGTCACACGCAACGACGTGTGCGTCACGAATTCCGTAACCCCAACGATATCCCGTTAGCGATGTCATTGCGTGTAAAGCTGCCTTTACACTCCCTTTTAGTGCCTATCCCTCAGAATGAAAAAGTTGTGCGGATCACTTCTAGTTCACGCAGTAGAGATCTACAAGCTTTCCATTTTTCTGTTTTCAAATCAAAATAATAACTTTTTTTATTTTATAAATTAATAGTACACGTGAAAATAAGCAACTTTGTAATAGATCTTGAAGACAGATTTTCCCATTACTGAGATAACGTCAGTTGGTACTTTTAAAATTCTATGGAAATTCTATGGAGGAGGAAGAGACATTCTGCTGCAAATTCTCCTGAAGTGACAGTTACAGTTCTCCATAGAACTAAATAAGCACCAACTGTCACCTCCTATCTCCGCAATGGTAAAATCTGTATACACTGCTGGCAGATTTCACCCGAGATTTGAGAGTTTTGTCGGTGAAAGACCAGTCCTGGATGAGACAGAAACCCATTTTTCTGATGAGATATATTGAAATGTTTCCTCCTTTTTTTTCATGTATCCTATTGATTCATAAAATAAAAATTAAAACGACGGCTTCTCTTTAATTAATAAATCATTGTTAATATTTTGTTCTACATTATGTTCTAGAATCGAGGATGTTATATAGATATCGGCCGCTTCCTTCATGCTTTAATAGCTCACAAATTTCATCTGCGGTTTCCTTTGCTCCGGGTTCTGCTCGTAACCTAATACTTTGGCACATAATTTGATTTTGTAACATGGCAGACTTTCAATTTGAATTTTATTATGACTTGGGTCTATGGAGATATCTTGTAATAGTATAAAATGCTACAGTGATTCACACCCTGAAATTCCACAGCTTGTTACACTTGCCTTGGGAAGGTTGATTTTTCAATTCTCTCACAATTTGCATTGTAGCATTATTTTACATCGGATGCTGGGTGGGAAGAAACAGTCTAATGTATTCTCATTCTGCTTTCGGGAACATTTGAGTTCTCTATTTTTTTAAATTGAATAAATAAATCTTAAGCAATTCTGCTAGTAAAATTTATTTAAAGAGGTTGGCCACTACTTTTAAGATCGATGGTCTAGGTCTATTCTTCAGATAGGTCATCATTGTTTGATTGGTCTGGGTCCGACACCCGTCACCCCCGGTGGTCAGCTCTCCTCAGTGGCGGCAGCCGGAAATGCTCCGTTCCGGAGCTGCCCCATCAACTCATAGCGGCCGGTTACTGCACATCTGCCCCCCCGATCAAGTCAATGGAAGGGAAATGTGTGGGCCGCAGCTGCTGATATCAGAAGATGGGACAACTCTGAAACTGAGCATTTCAGGCCACTTGCTGCCACCGGTGGCACAGAAAACAGCTAAAAGGGGTGTGCCGGGTGTCGTGCCGCCGTCACTCAGACATTGATGACCTATCCTAGGCCATCAGTGTAAAAGTAGTGGACAACCCCTTTAATATTTCAAGGAACATGTGCAGTTGTCTGTGGAATAACACACTTTAACCAAAGATGCATTATACAGCACATGTGTAATCATAAAAGGTGATTGATGATTGACAGTTGCGTTCCTAGGAGAAATACTGACCACGCCATTGAATGACCACCGATCGGATACATGGAAGCTGATCAGCGAGCACTTCATGACCTGTTTAGACAGGATGATGAATGTTCTGTGCACACAATGATTGTTATATGATCATTCTGCTCCCTTAAGGCTGGGGCTATACGGCGACTTGGCTACGATAAATTTGGCACAACCAAAAATTGCTTGCAATCGTTGGTCGCATGAAGTGCCGCGACCTAAGTCGCAGTGTAGCCTTAACCTCAAACATCATGTTATTGCGGCTTGTGTCCTGCTGAAATCAATCAATGAATTTTAAGCCTCCCTTACCAGTTTAAGCCAGGGCCATTTACACCTAGTCATGACCAGGCACATTTTTTTTGCATATATACGGTTTTAACAGCGCTAACCAATTTTTTTCTATAGTTAAGGCCCTGTCACACACAGAGATAAATCTGCGGCAGATCTGTGGTTGCAGTGAAATTGTGGACAATCAGTGCGAGGTTTGTGGCTGTGTACAAATGGAACAATATGTCCATGATTTCACTGCAACCACAGATCTTCCAAAGATTTATCGCTGTGTGTGACGGGGCCTTTAAGGTATCTACGGTGAATCATTTTTTGTTTCTCTCTCATCCCTGTGCATGCAGCAATAAAGAGACCAGGAAGGCAGAGGTTGTAGTAAACCATCTCTGCCTTCTTTAATTGAAGCTTGGCTGTGTCTGACAGTAGGCTCCTTGCAGCTGCACAAACGTCATGTAGGTAACTGTGCAATAATGTTTTGACGTGATTTCAGAGTTCAAACATCTGGATGGTCCGCATATAAAGTTTTTTTGGGGAGGTCCTGAAACAATTAAAGGGAACCTGTAAGCAGATTTGGGGCCTATAAGCTGCAGCCACCACCAGTGGGCTCTTATATACAGCATTCTAACATGCTGTATATAAGAGCCCAGGCCGCTGTGTAGAACATAAAAATCACTTTATAATAATTACCTAGCGGTCACTGCGATGGGGTGGTCACTCCTCTTTTGGCTATCTTAATCCTCCTTCTGAAGCCTGTGTGCATGACGCGTCCTACGTCATACACACTCGCCGGTCCCACGCAGGCACACTACAATACTTTGATATGTCCTGCTCAGGGCAGATCAAAGTGCGCCTACGCAGGACCTCAATGCCAGCGAGTGTTCGTGGCGTAGGACGCATCATGCACCCCGGCTTCAGAAGAAGGACAACACAGATGGCCGAAAGATGAGGCGCCAGCACCAAAAGAATGAAGACGCCCATATGACCCAACTCCACTGCAGCAACCGTTTTAGGCAAGTATTATATAGTGATTTTTACGTTCTACACAGCGCCCTGGGCTCTTATATACAGCATGTTAGAATGTGGTATATAATAGCCCACTGGTGGTGGCTGCAGCTTATAGGCACAAATCTGGTGACAGGTTCCCTTTAAAAATCATTATACCAATGAACAAGCATTTTGGCAGCCTATTTATTCATGCTAATAATTGGGAACATGAGTTCTTAGGGTCTTAAAGTGCCTGATTTATCTATCTTCAGTATCAATGTGTCTGATAAGTGGAGATCTGACCACTGGGACCTTCACTGGACAGAAGAACCAGGCTGTGGAGTCCTCAGAGGCGGTATTGTGCATGTGGGATCACTGCTCCTCATCTTGTATATGGGTCTTTTGGTGGCCGCCTCACATTGTAGTTTCTGTCTCGATAAATAATCAGATGCACGCTTAGGCTGCTTTCACACATTCGGTTTGAGCAGTGCGGCTAAATCCGGCTGTGAAACCTATGCAACGGATGCAGCGAAAACACCGCATCCTTTGCATAAGTTTTTTACATGCGGCCCATTCGGTTTTTGCCGTTTGCGGCAGGCTACTGAGCATGCGCAGTGGCAAAAACCGCATGCGGTGGCCGGATGCGGTTTTGCCGCATCCGGCGTCCATAGACATGCATAGGAAAATGCGGCGGAATGTGGTTTGTTTTTTTTTTTTGCCGCACAAAAAAATGTGCCAGGCAACGTTCCATGCGGCTGCCGCATCGGCTAAATCTGCCGCATGCGGCAAAAAACGGACGGAATGCAAGCCCATGCGGCACTATTGTTAGTCTATGCCAAAAAAAAAACGCAACCGGCAGCAAAAAAAACCCGTTGCGTTTTTCTGCAAAGTGCCGGATTGTGCCGCACAGGAAAAACCAGAGGTGTGAAAGCAGCCTTATACTTTTGAGTACAGGTGGAAATTGGAATACATAGCCAAGGTCGGCTTTTACCACTGCACAAGCATTCTACCACGTGGGTGTTTTCAAGAAGTGTTTTATTGGGATTATTAAAAAATACGTTTTTCTTTTAAGGTGGTTTTCCAAAAATAGTACACCCCACCAGAGATCCTTTAATTAAGGAACCTGATTTCTTTTCAGCCATCAATGGCCATCAATGGTCCTGTTGTGTGAGACTGTAGCTGCATGTCCTTTGTAATAATGTCACCTGCCCGGTCAGGCAATACCTCGGGATGTTATATCATGTTGGATGGAAGATCGAGGCAACGAGTGTCTGTGACGGTCCCAGGATGTCGCTTCTCGCTGATTCATAAACGAATTATCAGCATTTAAGTCTCCGCAGCTTTGGCCAGTGCAGAATTTTTGCAATAAGTTTCTTACATTTTTTTTTTTTTGTTTTGGGGAAAGTTGTTTTTTTTTAATTTGTTTTTTTTTTTAAATCTAGATATGAAGATGTTTTGAAACAGTTTCCAATAGATTTGTTCTGCTGTCGTATTCATTGCATCGATGATTAAACCCTAGCCCCTCTGATTTCTGGTGTTTTGGTGCTCGGCTGGTATGTAAAGTATGTCTATCTGCATTTAAATGAGTGGCTCCAAGACAATCAGATTATATAGCAGTTACTTTGGTGAGAATATAACTGAAGCGAAATGGAAACTTCATTTTAAGTCTAATATTAGACCCTGCTTTGGAAAATTCCTTTTAAATGATCACAAGCTGAGAATAGCTAAAGAATTCCAACTTTCAGCAAACAGCATTCACCAAGAATTTTTAACCACTTACGACAGACCATGGGAAAATTGTATTTATTGCGTTACTCTCATTGTTTATATCGGCTGGGTAGAGAGGTCTTTGGGCTGGTTTTACATTTGGGCTATTTTAGCCTCATACAGTATATTTTTGTCGGAAGGAAAACTGAAATAAATATGTGCACGCTGCCATGTTGGAAAATTCATGCTATTTTGGTTGAATGCCATACATGGCAGGCCTTCACAGCCCGAAGGCAAGGCTTTACTTGGCATGGTGCTAGGGAAAGCCTTGAGACTTGCTTTCATGTACAGTACTTATGAGGCTGTGATAACTGTTCATAGAATTAATGGAATGGCTGGCGAAGGATTTCTCATCAACTCACAGAAAAAGTTATTTTGTTTCCACTTGTTATCTATGTTCTTCTTGACCAGATGAGAGTTTCTTCAGTGGAGATGAGGAGCTCTGATGTCCATCTTGGGTAGAAACATAGGACCTGAAAGGAAATATGTGACCGCTATTAGACATGTAGTGTTAGACTTCATATCGGTGACTTACGAGTAGAGATGAGCGAACCTGAAAAGTAAAGTTAGGTGTTCGTACCGAACGCAGATTTTACAAAAAAAAGTGTTCTGCTTTGGAGTTCGGGTGCTTTACGTATGCTGACCACTGGAGCGAGCATCGCTGTGCTCGGGTACGCTCAGCGCTCAGCCCAGTGCGAGCCGCTTGCAGTTTTTGAACGGTTCTCAATGGCGGCAACAACAGCGTGATCAGATGTGGTGTACAAACACAAACAAAAATTGAAGACGCACGCTCACCCTCTCCCGTAAGTGATCAGTTTATGCCTGGCTATATGTGAGCGGAGACCCGAACTGCCCAATCAGTGACTTTCATTGGGGTTCAGGTCCAGAACCGAACTTTTATCTAAAGTCCAGCGGAATCCACTGAAGGGAATTACAGTGGATCATCTCATGTCTACAGTTGACTTGGCACTTTTGAACTTGTTAAAGGGGGTTTTCCAGTGGACAATCTCCATTTGTCAGATAGACTTGCTAACATGAGCACGACCACAGAGTGTCCACCACCTGAGACCCTCAATACGCGACCACAGAGTGTCCACCCCCTGAGACCCTCCCGTACGCGACCACAGAGTGTCCACCCCCTGAGACCCTCCCGTACGCGACCACAGAGTGTCCACCCCCTGAGACCTCCAATAATCAGCTGTAATTGGTGAGGGAACCTTACAGGAGGTGTTACATTCTCCTGCAGCACCTCTAGAGGGGAAATGAGGCATTGACATGGTAGGTCCTCCAGGGCAGGAACTGTTTTCTCTACTTTGGATAATCTGAATAATAGTTGAGGAGGGGATATGTGCTTTATGTATTTACATTAATCTAACATCAAAATTAAAATTATTAATTTAATAAATAATAAAATAGTTCATTTAAATTTAATTAATTTAATTAATTAAACACCCCCCACCCCCGAGACTGTTTCAGATTCTCACTACAGATTTCATTCTAGAAGGGTGAGTGCTCACGATCAGGCTTCCTCCTGCTCTGGACGCAGCATAATTTCTCTTGCGGAGATTATAGTGTCCTGTGTGGGAGAACGCAGTGTCCTTGCCCATGATCAGTAAGTGTTTTCTAGCTCAGAACACTTGTATCTCCGCAAGAATAAATTTACATGCTGAGGCTCGGAAACCCACGCCGCAGGTCAATTTGTCTTAAAGAAGCCCAGTGGGCAGGAGATTTCTTTAAATCCCATCCAAAGTGCTTGTACTGTACAACACAGCGTTTTGGACTCCACAAAAACACGCTGTGTCTAAAACGCTGCTAATACTGATCGTGTGCACGGGCCCTTACTTTCCCACAATGAGCATTTGGTGAACTTTTGATGTTGCAGAATTTCTTCAGTTAATGGAAAAATTGGTCCCCACATAGCTTTCTCATGAGCCAGATCAGACACCCCCATACTTTGCACTGACGAGGGGCAAGCACCCCGAAACACCGTGTCTGCAAATTGGGATTCTGATCTGGCTTATATATCCTGAGTCATATTGCAAAGGATTGTTAAAAATCCACTTGTGACTTTTAGGATCGCTACTTCCAATAGGTGGCGCTGTGCTAGAGTTTGTCTCCTTTACTGGAGAGACAATTTGGAAAAATTAGGTTACTTGTGTTTGGTTTTTCATTGCATTTCTTAATGCGGCTTTTTCTCTTGGGCATGTCACGTCTTCAACAAAAGCTGCTTTATTTTTTATGCTTCCTGGTATTTTACCATTAAACTTTGATACGGTCATGTGCGGGATATCCTAATGCAATTTTATGGGGGAAATCCGCAGCTAAAACACTCACTGTACCGTCAAGAGAAATTGAAATGATGATTTCTAAAACTCCTCGCAGGTCTGGTGTTGCAGTGCTAAAAAATAAATCTAATATATAAAGCTGTGTGTGTGTGTGTGTGTGTGTGTGTGTGTGTGTGTATGCGTGTGTGTATGTCCGCTAAAGGAATTTGCACCATCACATTTACAATCACAAAAGTTTGCACAGACACCCCATGTGACTCAGGGAACGTCATACTGTTTTGACGCGAAAATTTAACCCTACGCTTTACAGTTACTCTCCAAAAAACCTGCCCCCATTAAAGTCAATGGAGGCGAGCTATTAGGTTATTAACAGGTGCTGTAATTTGTTGCTCTAGGAACAAAATAAATTGTTAGTATAAGATGCTTATGTGTGAGGTAATAAGATGTCGGTGGGGAGACTGCTAGAGAGACAGAGAGAGAGAGAGAGAGAGACAGTTAAAGAGACAGACAGAGGCAGAGAGACAGATGGGGAAAGAGACAGATGGGGAAAGAGACAGATGGGGAAAGAGACAGATGGGGAAAGAGACAGATGGGGAAAGAGACAGATGGGGAAAGAGACAGATGGGGAAAGAGACAGATGGGGAAAGAGACAGATGGGGAAAGAGACAGATGGGGAAAGAGACAGATGGGGAAAGAGACAGATGGGGAAAGAGACAGATGGGGAAAGAGACAGATGGGGAAAGAGACAGATGGGGAAAGAGACAGATGGGGAAAGAGACAGATGGGGAAAGAGACAGATGGGGAAAGAGACTGGGGGAGTGAGACTGGGGGATGGGGAAAGAGGCAGAGAGACGGGGAAAGAGGCAGAGAGACGGGGAAAGAGGCAGAGAGACGGGGAAAGAGGCAGAGAGACGGGGAAAGAGGCAGAGAGACGGGGAAAGAGGCAGAGAGACGGGGAAAGAGGCAGAGAGACGGGGAAAGAGGCAGAGAGACGAGGAAAGAGGCAGGGAGATGGGGAAAGAGGCAGAGAGACTGGGCAGAGAGACGGGGAAAGAGGCAGAGAGACGGGGAAAGAGACGGGGAGATGGGCAGAGAGACGGGGAGATGGGCAGAGAGACGGGGAAAGAGGCAGAGAGACGGGGAAAGAGGCAGAGAGACGGGGAAAGAGGCAGAGAGACGGGGAAAGAGACTGGGAAAGAGGCACAGAGATGGGAAAAGAGACTGGGCAAGAGACGGGGAAAGAGACAGAGACAAACACAGACAGTTACTATCCTGGGCAACGCCCGGGTACCACAGGTAGTTAATACATAAAAGCACAGTGGGCAGGAAATTTCTATAAATCCTGTCCACTTTGCTAGAAGTCACTGCATTTTTTGCATAGCAAAATTACATAGCATCAAAAACTCATCATGGGAACTCAGGTCCTGAGTCATGAAGGCCTGGGGTGTTCTTGATGAGAGGCTTGTTAGAGTCAGAGGCTCCCGATTCACTAACATCTGTAGAGCTATTAATGAATCAGAAGTGTCTGACAAGTGACAAGTGTCTCACCACAAACCTCGGGGACTGGCGTAAGATTTCAGCTCGTCATGAATTACACAAGCTGTGGCATCACGCCCCCGTCCCACCCCATCTCTGCCCGTTCTGACAGAGGAGGGAAAACTAGTGAATCTGCCAAAGTCTGCAGAATTTTTGCACAACTTCACGTTGCTCAAATATTTTGCAACTTTTCAAAGCAACTTCAAGCCAAAATTGTATAATCACTTTGATGAATCAGGGTCCCTAGATCTTTGCAATGCAGAAGGTCAAACCCATGGCATATCTGCCCTGAAATATTGGACACATATTGGACATTTTTATATGCTCTATGCCTGCGGCTGATGGCTGCCAGCGTTTCCTGGGGGAGAGTCCTCATTTGCAGACCTCCGATTCATAACATCCACCCGACTTCTCCTGTGCTGCACCCACACCCAAGAATGCAAAACCTCCGTGTAACAAAATAACTTCTCACCTCTCTAATTGGAATTTTTGGAATAGTTATTTGTAGAAAATGTCCTCTGTATTACATTATTACTCTTCTCATTTCCTGGATATGCAATATGCTGTCATTTAAATTGTAAGCTTTTGTAAGCGATGCCGCCTTATGTTTGTTTTTTTTTATTAAAATTCTGAGATCCTGAAAAGTATTTTTTTAATTTTTCTAGGCAAATCCCACCTGGCAATAGTACAGCGGGTGAACAATGAAGGAGAAGGGGACCCATTTTATGAAGTACTTGGAATTGTTACCTTAGAAGATGTTATAGAAGAAATTATCAAATCTGAAATCCTAGATGAAACCGATTTATACAGTGAGTTAAAAAATGTGTTCATTGTATTGGCTATATATTTTTTTTAAAAGCAGATCTGTCAGCAGACATCAGAATAGAGACTGCATACATTATTAAATAAATCTGGGACCTGATGAAGCTGGTGTACTTACTTTGACATCCACATTATTATTTATTATTATAGTGCTATTTGTTCCATGGCGCTTTACATGTGAAAAGGGGTAAACATAATAGAGACCAGTACAATAATCATAAAACAAGGCACAGACAGGTACAGGAGGAGAGAGGTCCCTGCCCGCGAGGGCTCACAGTCTACAAGGGATGGGTGAGGGTACAGTAGGTGAGGACAGAGCTGGTCGTGCGGTGCTATAGCGGATCGTTGTAGAACGCTTTTTGAAATTTTACACTTATTCTCTTCCTACCTAGCGTGATTCACAACTCTTCCTCTGTTGCTGCTAATGTAGCGCCCCTGAAGCCATCAGGGCACTACAAGGTACTGCATCCTGTCAAAGATGCAGGGCCTACCCCAGGAACCTGGAAGACCAGTGCCTGTAACAGCAAAACACATTATAATCCCTATTTTTCCCCATCCCCAAACACTGGTGACAAACTAGAAATGGATCCAATGGATGGCCACCTAGAGGTGGAGCCGATCCAGTGCACTAGACCATGACCAGGTGCGAGGGGACGGACAGTTAGGCTATGTGCGCACATTGCGTACTGTCACTGCAGAAATTCCTGCAGCGATCTGAAGTAAACGTGCGCTTCAAATCGCTCCAGAAAATGTCCGTAGTGAAAAAAAAAAAAGCCGATTCCATGCGCTCTGCCTGCAGCTCCTCCCATAGACAGAGCAGGGGCTGCAGGCAAAGCGCACGGAAGAAGTGACATGTTACTTCTTAGAACGCGCGCTTTGGGCAGCAGCCGAAGCGCTGCGCTCTAAGATGCCACGTGCGCACGGCTCCTGCATAATCTTCATAATTATGCAGGGGACGCAGGACGCATGCAGTTATGCTGCGCTACAAAGCGCAGCGTAACTGCATGTAATTATCCAACGTGCGCACATAGCCTTAGACAGTAAGTGGAAGTAAGATGAGACGGACGTAACCACTCTGACAGGACAGTGTAACGGTGACCCGAGCGGCCCAGGCATGTGGTTGCCAGTGGAGTACTCCTGGAACATAGCACCGATGGGGTACAGAGCCCTAGCTCAGACAAACGCTCCAGGCAGACCAGATAAAATCTGCACAATGAGGGGGCCATCCAGGACCTCACTGACCGTAAAGTCTGGGGGCACCAACAGTGACGGGAGAACCAGGGACCGGAATGGAACACCAACCCCACAGGGTTCACACTGCCCGCTGTACGGACCAGAGACTGCGAGACAAACAGGAGGGGACCCCCAGACTTTGCAAGCCACGGGGACCCACCAACTTGTGAAAGGTGCAGGGGAAAGAAGCCACCAGGTCACTAAACTGGCACTGGGACTAAGGGGACCAGTGGTGAGGACCAGACTTCCTCCGGGTACCAGCCATTCAACTGCTGTGAGTAAAGAGAACCAGTTACACTGCAATCCCTTGTGTTGCCTACCTTCTTTCCTCCTTCACCTACCCCCTGGGGCCTCGGCCCTACTTGTGGAGGGCCGCAACACCCAGGCTGCCGTCAACATCAGCCCCAGTGGAGAGACTGTGCAGCGGCGGTTCTATATCCGTAACCGCAACCCGCAAGTGACGTCACGACATAAACTTTATTAAATTCTCCCCTGTACATAACCCCTTTTAAAGCGACCCCCAGGGTCATGGAACCGGGCAACGGCCACCCACTGACACATTCCAGTAGTACACTGCCCGGGACCGAGTACCCCATAGCCCTGGGGTGAGTTACTTTGAAAATCCATTTAATAATTGATGCCGTCTTGTATTGTGAAAATTGGTGACAACTCCTCCCCATTACACAATGGCGCATGAGACTATATGATATATTCAAGTTTGTGTCAACAATATAGGAAACCACAGCATATTGATATCCAGCATCCCTGGTGGGCTAGTGTAGTGGAGGTTTTTTCTTTTGCTTACCTCACAATATTTTCAAGATAATGATCGGGTTCTTTTTATGCTCCACTTGTAGTGGAGATGTTTGGACCCCTTTCACTTCAGTCACGATTATGGAGGGAATAAGATTCTACTTCCAATTTGGTTCAAAGAAATAAAGGATCACCGTTTGCTTCCTTAGGCCATGAACATACATTGAGTATTTGGTGAGTTTTTTACCTCAGTATTTGTAGCCAAAACCAGGAGCAGAGCAAACAGAGGAAAGTATAATAGAAACATGGGCACCACTTCTGTATTTATCACCCACTCCTGGTTTTGACTTACACAAACTGAGGTAAAAACTCACCAAATACTCAACATGTGCACATGGCCTAGGTGGTAGAGAACAGGTTTATGCCTGCTGTCTTGGTAGTCAAGGATTTGGAGGGGTTAATGTATGCTTATCTGAGGGGTCTAGGATTAATAAGAGTTTATGCTTGCATCACTATTAGTTTTTAAGGGTATAGATGGGTTAGAGGGACCCTGTCAGCACAAAATGACTGTTAAAATCAAGCACGGGCACCTGAAGTATGGCCGAGCAATTCAGCCCACCTACTTGTTTTCCATCTATCTCTGCCTCCCTACTCTGGCACTTGTAAAGTCAGAGCTGTCAATCAAAGATGAGGAGGATGATGATGGATATAGATGGACAACAAGTATGTGGGAAGGTGTACTGAACTAGGCAATGCCAAGAGCAGAACATTGTCGGGTATAAATGATTTGGTGACAAAATGTATAATTAGTGGAGGAAGGTTGAACTAGATGGACCTAGGTCTTTTTTTAACCTATATAAGTATGTAAGGGCACCTATGCTTGGATTGGACAGTCATTTTGTGCCAACACTCCCTTTACTGCTTGCCTCCATGGTGGACTAGGGTTCTTCTTAAAGGGAATCTCTCAGTAGGTTTTTACTTTCTCGTCTGAGAGCAGGATAATGTTGGTAAGTAGATCCGGAATCCAACGGTGTATCACTTAGATTACTGACAGCAGCTGTTCTGATGCAATCAGAATTTTTAGCTTTAGCCATGTAGCAGAGCTGAGAGAGCTGCCACGCCCACACCAGGCTCTCTATAGAGATTGAGACAGGGGAGCCAGCAAGATCTGAAAGTGGCATGCATCATATAAAAAGGGCAAATTCAGATTTATTCCAACTGTACTATAATACAAAATGAGATTTTTAGCAAATAATTGATCAATTTTTTGAGCCACCCCTGCCACGTCACGGCAAATCTCAATAGGGGGGTCCTACTCTATATTATGTGTTTCATGTGCCATGCAGCCTCCTAGATATATTAAAAGCAGGACTTTATTGGAGCACACATACCTGTAACCTATATATAACCGCTGCCATGTTGCAAAAAAAGGCAACTGCGGATAAAAGAAAGCCCAGGTCCCAGCGTGTGCAGCAGACGCCACACATACCAGGACAATATTAGAACTTGCCCTCACAGTGCCTGGTATGTGGTGTCTGCTGCACACGCTGGGACCTGGGCTGCCTTTTATCCGCAGTTGCCTCTTTTTGCGACATGGCAGCGGTTAGGCTGCTTTCACACTACATTTTTTTTTTTAACATGCGTCATGAACTTTTTTTAACGCAAAAACTGATCCAATGCAAATGCGTTTTCATTTCAATGCATTTGCAACGGACTCGCATCAACATGCGTTCACATGCGTTTGCGTGCGTTATAGTGAGGATCCAGCGACTTGCAGTTTTTTTTTAACTTTTTTCAAAAACGCTACTTGTAGCGTTTTTGAGCTGCGTCCAAATACTGCAAATTGCTGGATCCTGACTATACTGCATGCAAACGCATGTGAACGCTGGCATGCTGATAGACAGGATCCTGCTTGCTCTACTGAGCATGCCCAGAAACCAGCCTGGCGTGATCAGTCTCTCCCTCTCTCTCCTCTCTCTCCCCCCGTCTCTCTCTCTCTCCCCGCTCTCGCCTGAGAGCGGCGGACGCTCGTAACCAAGGTAAATATCGGGTAACCAAGCAAAGCGCTTCGCTTAGTTACCCGATGTTTACCTTGGTTACGTGTGCAGGGAGTAGGCAGCCCGGCTTCTAGCAGCTGCGAACGCTCGTAACCAAGGTAAATATCGGGTATCCAAGCAAAGCACTTCGCTTAGTTACCCGATGTTTGCCCTGGTTACCAGCGTCCGCAGCTGTCAGAAGCCAGCTCCCAGTCTATCACGTTCAGTTCCCCTCAGTCCCGATCACATGACTTCAATGCCCGCCCATAAACTTCAAGTGACAGGATCCTGCAAAATAACACTTTTGTTTGCATGCGTTTTTCTTTGTAAAAACAGGATCCACTTTTACAGCAAAAAAAAGTTCATGACGCATGTTAACAAAAACGTAGTGTGAAAGCCGCCTTATATATAAGTTACAGATGTGTGCTGTAATATGGTTCTACTTTTAATATATCTAGGAGCCCGCATGGCACATGAAATACATAATATAGAGTAGGACCCCCTATTGAGATTAGCTGTGACGTGGCAGGGGTGGCTCAAAATGTGATCAATTATTTGCAAAAAAAAATCTCATTTTGTATTATAGTACAGTTGGAATGAATCTGTGAATTTGCACTTTTTATATGATGCATGCCACTTTCAGATCGTGCTGGCTCCCCTTTCACTATAGAGATTGTACAATGACAATCCGGTGTCAGAGGAGCAGGCGTACCGGACTTCCATGTGCGTGACTTTGTATTGCTGATGAATAAACAAACATAGCAAATAAACAGCACATCGGACTGTGACAACACAGGCATCCCTGAAGTCTGTTTTTAACCCTTGCAGCTTACTGTCTTCAGCTTACATACCAAAAACCTGCTGACAAATTCCTAAAAATATGGTTTATCCCTTCCTTTTATCGGTTACTGCTCTCTTCCCTCAAAGTATATTATGTAGGGTAAGTTGTTTTTTTTCCTCTTTATAGAACAGTGCAGAATATTAGTTTTTTTCTGTACAGTTGGAAAAGTTTTACTGACATATAGCGCCCGATGATTGGGAAGAGTGGAGGAATAACCATGTGTTCTGCTTTTGTTCCCGTGTTTTATTTTTGTCTCTATTTGTCCATTTCTGAACATGTAAAAATGTATCTCTGCTTTTCCTGGATAATGGATTTGTGTTTTTTTTTTCTTTTATTTTAATGACTGTATTAGCTGATAACAGAACAAAAAAGAAAATCACACATCGAGAGAGAAAACAAGATTTCTCCGCTTTTAAGCAAACCGACAACGAGATGAAGGTTAAAATCTCCCCCCAGCTTCTCCTGGCTATGCACCGTTTCCTAGCAACAGGCAAGTTGGGCTTATCACAGTGGGAGATCACGGACAATCTCAAGCGGGGGGAGCAGTGAGGCCTGGAGCCGTGCCCAGTGTCACCTCTGTGCGGACACGTGCTCTGCTGCCTCTGTGCCGTAGTGGCCATCGTCTCTGCCCGGGGCTGCGGGGCCAGAAACAAAAGTGCAAAAAGAGCAGGGGTTGTTCAGTACTTGTGTGCACAGGGTCCTGATGTCTAGGTTATCTTAGGGTACTTTCACACTTGCATTTTTTCCCTTCCGTCACAATCCGCCCTTTTGGAAAACAGCAGAATCCATTAACGGATTCCTCTGTTTCCTATAGACTTGTATGGATGACAGATTGTGCCAAAAGTACCTGCGTTCCTTCTGCTGGCCGACGCTGCGTTGCTTCCGCCGGGCGGAAGGAACGCAGCATGTAACGTTTTTTGAGCGGCGGAATCCTCTATTTTTCACTCCGCATGCTCATTATTTTTATTTTTATTTATTTATTTATTTTTTTATTATTTATCACAGAAACTTTATTTTGTCTCTCGGTGGCCGAACATTCAGCTGAGCTTCCGGCCGCCGGCATGTGAGTGCGTTCAGCTGAGCGCCCAGCCGCCGGCATGTGAGAGCGCTCAGCTGAGCGCCCAGCCGCCGGCATGTGAGAGCGCTCAGCTGAGTGCCCAGCCGCCTGCATGTGAGAGCGCTCAGCTGAGTGCCCAGCCGCCTGCATGTGAGAGCGCTCAGCTGAGCGCCCGGCCGCCGGCATGTGAGCGCGCTCAGCTGAGTGCCCGGCCGCCTGCATGTGAGAGCGCTTAGATTTGTGCCCGGCCGCCAGAATGTGAGAGCTCTCAGCTGAGCGCCCGGCCGCCGGCATGTGAGAGCGCTCAGCTGAGTGCCCAGCCGCCTGCATGTGAGAGCGCTCAGCTGAGTGCCCGGCCGCCGGAATGTGAGAGCTCTCAGCTGAGCGCCCGGCCGCCGGCATGTGAGAGCGCTCAGCTGAGCGCCCGGCCGCCTGCATGTGAGAGCGCTCAGCTGAGCGCCCGGCCGCCTGCATGTGAGAGCGCTCAGCTGAGCGCCCGGCCGCCTGCATGTGAGAGCGCTCAGCTGAGCGCCCGGCCGCCGGAATGTGAGAGCTCTCAGCTGAGCGCCCGGCCGCCGGCTTTTGAGACCGATCAGCTGATTGTTCACAATAGTCTGCGGCTGGTAAAACTGTAAAGAAGAAAAAAAAAAAAAGCTTTCCGTTGTTTTGTACGATCCGTTGCATCCGTTGTGCCATTATATGCAACGCATCCGCTACATCTGTCACACAACGCAATGCAACGGATGCCGTTCAACGCAAGTGTGAAACTAGCCTTAGGCATCGTTCACATTTTGTAGCATACTGATCATAGGTGACTGGGAAGATCCCATCATACACCTTAAAGGAACTGCTCATGTTAATAACGGTCTCTGCTCTGGCGGCAGGAGGAGCTTAGCTTAGCAGATAGATACACATTTTTAAGGGAAAAGTTTCAGTAAAGGGTACATGTTGTTCACTGAAATCCCAGGTGTTTGTATGCATAGGAGTCCAGTGGGCGGTCCTACCAGTGATTGTATGATTGTGCCTACAGAAAGGACCGCCCACTGGACTCCTATACATATAAAACACCAGGGATTCCGAATTAAAGTTGTATTGATTTTTTTCCCACAGATCTATATCATTCATCTCCGCTTCTTCTCTATACTATGGCGTTTACAGAGCCAACTGCACATACAACATGACTCATTCCCTTTTTAAAGGCGTTGCCTGGATCATATATTAAAAGGGTTGTCCACTTCTGAACAACCCTAATGTAATCAATTCCGTACCTTTTAATGGGAGTCTGTCGCCAGGTCTCTGCCACCTAGTCTGAGAGCAGCATAATGTAGGGGCATAGATCCTAATTCCAGCGATGTGTCACTTACTGGGCTGCTTAGTGTAGTTTTGATAAAATCGCTGATTAATCAGCAGTACATTATCATTGCAGGACTACTTGGCATGCTGCAAGTATTCCAGCATATTCATGAGCTCTGTATATCTGCAGCAGAGAAAACATTGATTTTGTCAAAATGACAGCAAACCGTAAGCAAACAGTAAGTGACACATCGCTGGAATCAGGGTCTCTGTCTCTACATTATGCTGCTCTTAGATGAGATAGCAAACACCTGGTGACAGATTCCCCATAATAATAAAAGAACAATGCAAACTTGCCACCTGCAGCGGTGGCTGTTCCAGCAATGTCATCACCCCTCTTCCCAGAGATTGACATAACTTGTCGGGTCCTGCGCAGGCTTGCAGACAAAGGGCGGCCGCTGTTCAGCTGTAGCCTTTACTATTTTATCAGAACGGACGCCCACCCTGACAGAATGTTGATGGGGTGCAGCTGACGAGCAGCAGATTATTGGCTGCACCCGTTCAATTACACAACAGATCTTGTCACCCTCTGCAAACAGCGACGCTGCCATTGCATTATATTGTTTTTATTTAATTTCATATTCGGACCTGAGCTGCTTAAACTGGGGTTGTTCAGAATTGGAAAACCCCTTTAAGGATAGGTCATTAATATTAGATTGGTTGATACCGAACACCGATGCGCTGTTTTATTAACCAAGACTGGATGTAAACATTCCGGCCGGCGAGGAGGGGCGCTGCCTGGCAGACCCCACTGATCTGATATCCATCACCTCTCCTAGGCATACATCAATATTATATATCTGGACAATCCCTTTAAATGTATTCATTGACATTCACCCAGCGGAGGGCAATTCAGCCTCCATTCACATGGTGAACGGGGCCCTATGAGTAGCAGATATGGCTTTATGGCAACTGCCATATTTGTATATGATCTACCTGTTTTAGTACATTTTTGTCTTTCTCCTGGCAATTCTGAATCATCTTTGTGATTTTCCTGTTATTCATCCTGGAAACGCATTAATAAATTCACATTTGTGTCTTACCATTTCCTGAAAAGCCTCAACCCTCAATTGTCATCTTATTCATGAATTGCCAGGAGGAGTAACTGAGGAATGGTACAAGACAGAGTGTAAAAACAATAAATAAAAATCAGGTGCTTCAGAATTGTTATCTTATGGGGTCCTTCTGAGACGGCCAGGCTAGGAGGGCTGCTGGGTCCTTTTTAGACAAAGTAGGCATGATCGGCTGGTTCTCCTGACTGTAGATGTTCTTGCGGTGTTCTCCGGTGTGCACTAATTAATCATGCATTCTTTCCCCTGTAGAAGTGGATGCTTTTAGCCCCTCTCAGATGTCAGAGAAGATTCTTCTGAGGCTGCTCAAACATCCCAATGTCATCCAGGAGCTAAAGTTCGATGACAGGAACAAGAGGTCTCCTGAATACTACCTCTACCAGCGGAATAAGCCGGTGGATTACTTTGTGCTGGTTTTACAGGTCAGACTTGTCACTCCGATCTTCGCGTTATGTAAAATATTGCAGAAGCCTTACTCTTGTCTTTTCGTGATTTATTAGCTTAGTACAATATTACACAGCATATAAATCTATCTTCTGTCTGACGGCTTCCCCGAGATGTTATTTTCCAGGGAGGGTCCTCACACGAAACCCCCTCACACTTTAGTAGATATGATAATTTGGACATACAGATGTGCGTTTTTCTTGCTACTTTCTTGGCATGAGCTCATCCATCAAGGGCAATCCCCATTCTTAGCTCTCTAGTTATGAGCTGGTTGCTGGCCTGTCCGGATTTTGCATGATAGCACCAAGTCTTTATACAAGTGGTCTACTTTATCTAATAAAGGGGGTCAAGACCTAGAGACCACCCTGTGCCTGTTTTCCTGTTTCTCGTTGGCCAGTGACAACATAGTGATTACCTATCCATAGGATAGGTCATCCTTATCCGATTGATGGGGGTCCGACACCTGGAACCCCTAAGGATCAGCTGAAATGTGCTCTACTGGCTGCCAGGCCTAAACACTCTGAACAGAATTCCAAAGTGTATGTCCACGAAATGTGTGGCATCCACTGCTGGGTACTGCAGAACCGCTCGTATTGTTAGTATTTGTATAGTGTTAGTATTTTTAGGGTCTGTTCTCTAGTGCTCGGCAGCAGGGGGGGGGGCTGTTCCTCTAGTGTCTGGCAGCAAGGGGGGGGGGGATGTCCCTCTAGTGCCCGGCAGCAGGGAGGGGAGGCTGTCCCTTTAGTGCCGTTAGAAGGGGGGGCGGTCTCTCTAGTGTCCAGCAGCAGGGGGATGGGCTGTCCATCTAGTGCCCGACAGAAGGGGGGGGCTGTCTCTCTAGTGCTCGGCAGTAGGGGGGGGGGCTGTTCCTCTAGTGTCTAGCAGCAAGGGGGGGCTGTCCCTCTAGTGCCCGGCAGCAGGGAGGGGAGGCTGTCCCTCTAGTGCCTGGCAGCAGGGAGGGGTTGTCCCTCTAGTGCCCAGCAGCAGGGGGAGGCTGTCCCTCTAGTGCCCGGCAGCAGGGTGGGGGGCTGTCCCTCTAGTGCCCAGCAGCAGGGTGGGGGGCTGTCCCTCTAGTGCCCGGCAGCAGGGTGGGGGGCTGTCCCTCTAGTGCCCGGCAGCAGGGTGGGGGGCTGTCCCTCTAGTGCCCGGCAGCAGGGTGGGGGGCTGTCCCTCTAGTGCCCGGCAGCAGGGTGGGGGGCTGTCCCTCTAGTGCCCGGCAGCAGGGTGGGGGGCTGTCCCTCTAGTGCCCGGCAGCAGGGTGGGGGGCTGTCCCTCTAGTGCCCGGCAGCAGGGTGGGGGGCTGTCCCTCTAGTGCCCGGCAGCAGGGTGGGGGGCTGTCACTCTAGTGCCCGCAGCAGGTGGGAGGCCTGTCACTCTAGTGCCCGGCAACAGGGTGGGGGGCTGTCCCTCTAGTGCCCAGCAGCAGGGGGGGCTGTCCCTCTAGTGCCCGGCAGTGGGGGGGGGGCTGTATTTTTAGCGCCCGGCAGCAACTCTTTTTCTCTAAATCGGCGGTGCGTATCAGCTGTTGGCCCACACATCATATATTTGTCACCTGCCCCGTGGATGGTGTTGGCTGGATAACCCCTGAAATCAAGAGCCCCATGCATTTGTGCGAAACAATGAGTAAGGTAGAAAATATAACCCATGTTTATCTACAGGGGAAAGTGGAAGTGGAAGCCGGGAAGGAAGGGATGAATTCGAAGCCGGTGCCTTTCTTACTATGGAGTGATGGCTCTCACTGCATCACCAGGTATCTTATTTTTTTCACTACTGATGCTATAGAAATGTATATGTATAGAAATGTGCCTAATGTATGTAAAGCGCTGTGGAATCAATAGCGCTATATAAATGAATAATAATAATTATTATTGTACAGTTTTCTGCCACCCCAGATGAATTTTACTTAGTACTTTGCATGTGCATACATCACTGCTATCCTGCTGCAGGAAGGCATGTAGATCCCCCACCCATGGCAACTCTGAAGGAAGCTGCAAGAAAGCATTGTGATAAAATGTTATTTTATGATGCAATGTATTCTCTGAATTATATAACCTATAAGTGCTCACACGTTGAGCCTGCTCGTATTGCCCCCTCCTTTTTGCAGAAATAAAATGTAAAAAATATTTTTAAAAAAATCTTGGCAAACAAAAATAATATCTGAATGGCAGAATCACTTTGTTTCCCAAAAGATGGGAGAAAATAAAAAGAAATTATGAAGGTATATGGACTGAAAAATTGCAGTGATTTAAAAGCTAAAGCTTGTGTGGCAAAAATAAGCCCGGATAAAACTGTCAACTAAAAAATCAAACTGTATACTTCTTGGAAGGCGAGGAGGAAAAATCAAAACAAAGAGGACCGATGGGTACTGTATCTCTCACGGGTCTGCATAGACCTGAAGCCAGCCCTGATTAAATGCCACAATAGCATGTCCCCAAAATATTGGTTAATCTAAATATAAAGCAGAAAACCCTTTACTCCTCCTGGCAGGGTAATATAATAATAGTATTATTATTATTATTATTAATTTTATTCATTTATGTAGCGCTATTAATTCCACAGCGCTTTACATACATTGGCAACACTGTCCCATTGGGGCTCACAATCTAGAGTCCCTATCAGTATGTCTTTGGAGTGTGGGAGGAAACCGGAGAACCCGGAGGAAACCCACGCAAACACGAGGAGAACATACAAACTCCTTGCAGATGTTGTCCTTGGTGGATTTGAACCCAGGACCCCAGCGCTACAAGACTGCAGTGCTAACCACTGAGCCACCAAGTTCTGTGTTTTTGCTCTAGTGCCCAGCACATGGCATGCAGCATTATTTGCCCCCAGAATGGAAGAAATATTGATATTTGATTGATATTGATATTTCCATATCTGTGTAGGGTGAGTATTTTTTAAATGTTTGTAACTTTTGGCAGATTGTTACCTTTAGAATATGTTGACAAAGTTACTTAAAGGGATTAGGCTACTTTCACACATCAATTTTTTGCCGTCAGGCACAATCCGGTTTGTGCCAGATGCGACGGATCCGTCGCAGATTGTGACAAAACTGATGTGACGGATCTGGTAAAAACACGGATCCATCTTAGCAGCTCTATTTTCTTTTTTCCTATGCATTTTAAAGGTGCAACCCATCCTAATTCTGGCTTTTTAGGGATGACGACGGATCCGGCGCCCATAGGTTTCCATTGTAAAGAAAAGACGGACCGCACGGGATCAGTCTCCTTCCGTTTTTTTGCCGGTCACAAAAAAACGTTGCTTGGGACGTTTCTTTCGGTGGCCGCACGGGCACACACCGGATGAAAGGCGAAGCCACGCGGCACAATCCAGCGCTAATACAAGTCTATGAGGAAAAAAAAAAAAACGGATCCGGCGCCAGATCTGTTTTATCCGCAATTCGCCGGATTGTGCCTGATGGGGAAAAAATGATGTGTGAAAGAGGCCTAAAGGCCACTTTACACACAGAGATAAATCTGCGGCAGATCTGTGGTTGCAGTGAAATTGTGGACAATCAGTGCCAGGTTTGTGGCTGTGTACAAATGGAACAATATGTCCATGATTTCACTGCAACCACAGATCTGCCAAAGATTTATCTCTGCGTGTAAAGTGGCCTTTAGGCTGATGCATCTTCTTCCTACTAAAATCTTTCTGATAGCAGCCTCCAAGTTAAAGGGAACCTGTCAGCTGATTGATGCTGCCCAAACCACAGGCAGCATGAACCAGATGCGGGCAGTGTTATTGCAGCCATGTGTCTTGCTTTGAAATGCTGCAGCATTTTGGAAAAAAACATTTTGAAAAGTTGATCAAGGACTTTCTCAGATAAGTAGTCCGAGGCGGGTGCCAGATGCCAGATCTAGCCTTCCCGTTCCACTAGTCTGACCGGTCTTTCCTAATAACACACACATATAGAAGAGACCTGTGAGTCGAGGGGATCGGTCTTTGGACTGGTCATCTGAGACACATAAGCCCATGTGGCTTTTCGAAGGATTTGTTCTCTGAAATGCTGCAGCGTTGATTTGGCCAACATAAATTTCATGACAAGTTTCTTTAAGTATTTTAGCAGGCTTGTGAAAAAATAAATATAGCATTGTCTCTTTTAAGCCTTTGATGATGCTTTTAAAAGAAGGTATGTCTGGCGCTGGAGTTCTCAGAATGTCCTTTTCTTTACCAAGCAATGGAGAAGCCGGCAGACACATTTCTTCTCAAAATCCTAAAATTCTTAAAGCATAAAAGCAAGTTAAACATCATTTCAGGCAGACTATTCACACCTGATTTACCCTGAACAATGCATTAATTACTGTGTTCTTTTCTGTGCCTAGAGGTAAAGGCGGCAGGAAACAAATTCCAAGAGGGATGTAGTGCCATCTTGTGGGGAACATTGAGCATTCATTCCAGGCTGAAGCAAAGTAGTGATGGATCTAGTTATATAGAATGCTACAAAGCTGAAAAAGCTAATGCCCAAGGGCAACTCGCTGTCCAATAATACTGCCCTGCCATAATGATACTGAATACAAAAACTTAAGAAGGAGGACAAGCAAATGAATGGTTAATAAAGTCCACGGAAGTCTGCTTGATTGGTCTGTTTTTGTTTTTTTTTTAATTGAAGAGGCTTTTGTGGAATGTACACAGCCTTTTTTAAATGCAAGGGAAATATATGTGTAGAATATATAGTTAGGTCCAGAAATATTTGGACAGTGACACAAGTTTTGTTATTTTAGCTGTTTACAAAAACATGTTCAGAAGTACAATTTATATATATAATATGGGCTGAAAGTGCACACTCCCAGCTGCAATATGAGAGTTTTCACATCCAAATCGGAGAAAGGGTTTAGGAATCATAGCTCTGTAATGCATAGCCTCCTCTTTTTCAAGGGACCAAAAGTAATTGGACAAGGGACTCTAAGGGCTGCAATTAACTCTGAAGGCGTCTCCCTCGTTAACCTGTAATAAATGACGTAGTTAAAAGGTCTGGGGTTGATTATAGTTGTGTGGTTTTGCATTTGGAAGCTGTTGCTGTGACCAGACAACATGCGGTCTAAGGAACTCTCAATTGAGGTGAAGCAGAACATCCTGAGGCTGAAAAAAAAGAAAAAATCCATCAGAGAGATAGCAGACATGCTTGGAGTAGCAAAATCAACAGTCGGGTACATTCTGAGAAAAAAGGAATTGACTGGTGAGCTTGGGAACTCAAAAAGGCCTGGGCGTCCACGGATGACAACAGTGGTGGATGATCGCCGCATACTTTCTTTGGTGAAGAAGAACCCGTTCACAACATCAACTGAAGTCCAGAACACTCTCAGTGAAGTAGGTGTATCTGTCTCTAAGTCAACAGTAAAGAGAAGACTCCATGAAAGTAAATACAAAGGGTTCACATCTAGATGCAAACCAATCATCAATTCCAAAAATAGACAGGCCAGAGTTAAATTTGCTGAAAAACACCTCATGAAGCCAGCTGAGTTCTGGAAAAGTATTCTATGGACAGATGAGACAAAGATCAACCTGTACCAGAATGATGGGAAGAAAAAAGTTTGGAGAAGAAAGGGAACGGCACATGATCCAAGGCACACCACATCCTCTGTAAAACATGGTGGAGGCAACGTGATGGCATGGGCATGCATTGCTTTCAATGGCACTGGGTCACTTGTGTTTATTGATGACATAACAGCAGACAAGAGTAGCCGGATGAATTCTGAAGTGTACCGGGATATACTTTCAGCCCAGATTCAGCCAAATGCCGCAAAGTTGATCGGACGGCGCTTCATAGTACAGATGGATAATGACCCCAAACATACAGCCAAAGCTACCCAGGAGTTCATGAGTGCAAAAAAGTGGAACCTTCTGCAATGGCCAAGTCAATCACCAGATCTTAACCCAATTGAGCATGCATTTCACTTGCTCAAATCCAGACTTAAGACGGAAAGACCCACAAACAAGCAAGACCTGAAGGCTGCGGCTGTAAAGGCCTGGCAAAGCATTAAGAAGGAGGAAACCCAGCGTTTGGTGATGTCCATGGGTTCCAGACTTAAGGCAGTGATTGCCTCCAAAGGATTCACAACAAAATATTGAAAATAAAAATATTTTGTTTGGGTTTGGTTTATTTGTCCAATTACTTTTGACCTCCTAAAATGTGGAGTGTTTGTAAAGAAATGTGTCCAATTCCTACAATTTCTATCAGATATTTTTGTTCAAACCTTCAAATTAAACGTTACAATCTGCACTTGAATTCTATTGTAGAGATTTCATTTCAAATCCAATGTGGTGGCATGCAGAGCCCAACTCGCAAAAATTGTGTCACTGTCCAAATATTTCTGGACCTAACTGTATGTATGTGTGTATATATATATATATATATATATATATATATATATATATATATATATATATATATATATATATATATATATATATATATATATATATGCCTTATTCTGTCTGTCTGTCTTGCTCCAAAATTGTGTCCTTACGGTGACACAAAGCGGATTGGCCGCTGGCCTCGCCATGGCCCTGCCCCCCTGCACGGATTGGTCGCTCGCCCTGGCTCCCCCCACACGGATTGGCCGGCCGCTCGCACAGGCTCCGCCCCCCACACGGATTGGCCTCTCGCCCCGGCACCCTGCACGTATTGGCAACTCGGCCACACCCCGCCCCCCTCACGCAATGCACGCTCGCTCTGGCCCCGCCCCCCCGCACGCATCCCCCGAACTGACACGGAGACACGACTCCCAGGTGAGTACTGTACCCCCGGGAGCCCACACCAGCATACGCCGCCAACCCAGCCGACACAAACCCTCGCATTGCTGGGGTTTGCCGCTGTATGCTGGTGTGGGCTCCCGTGCGAGTGGGGGACGGGATGCGCTGGTAACCATGGTAGCATAGTTACCAGCGCATCAAGGTCCTGCAGCGGCGGAACATCCACACACACACACACACACACACACACACACACCTCACACACACATCAGATCGCATCCACACACTCACAGCATCCGGAGATATCGCTTGCTTCTCGGCCGCGATACTGTGCTGCAGTGAGCTTCCAGGACCTGCCGGAGGATCACATGGCCAGGAGCATGTGGTATCTCCGGATGTTGTGAGTGAGCGCGTATGTGCAATATCGTCAATGTGTGTGTGTGTGAGTGTATGCGATCGGGTGGGTGTGAGTGTATGCAATCGGGTGTGTGTGTGTGTGTGTGTGTGTGTGTGTGTGTGTGTGTGTGTGTGTGAGAGTGTATGCGATCGGATCTGTGAGTGTCGGCAGAGGAGCACGGCGTGCTGGAGGAGGCTGGGAGGGGGAGGCTGATGTTGGGGGAGGCTGGGAGGGTGTAGGCTGATGCTGGGGGAGGCTGATGCTGGGGGAGGCTGATGCTGGGGGAGGCTGATGCTGGGGGGTGGCTGGGATGAGAGAGGCTGATGCTGGGGGAGGCTGGAAGGAGAGAGGCTGATGCTGGGGGAGGCTGATGTTGGTGGAGGCTGGGAGGGTGTAGGCTGATGCTGGGGGAGGCTGGGAGGAGAGAGGCTGATGCTGGGGGAGGCTGGGAGGAGAGAGGCTGATGCTGGGGGAGGCTGATGCTGGGGGAGGCTGGGAGGAGAGAGGCTGATGCTGGGGGAGGCTGATGCTGGGGGAGGCTGGAAGGAGAGAGGCTGATGCTGGGGGAGGCTGATGCTGGGGGAGGCTGATGCTGGGGGAGGCTGGAAGGAGAGGGGCTGATGCTGGGGGAGGCTGGGAGGTGGAGGCTGATGCTGGGGAAGGCTGGGAGGAGAGAGGCTGATGCTGGGGGAGGCTGGGGGAGGCTGGGAGGGGGAGGCTGGGAGGAGAGAGGCTGATGCTGGGGGAGGCTGGGAGGAGGGAGGCTGGGAGGGGGGAGGCTGAGAGAAGAGAGGCTGATGCTGGGGACAGAGAGGCTGATGCTGGGGACAGAGAGGCTGATGCTGGGGACAGAGAGGCTGATGCTGGGAGGAGAGAGGCTGATGCTGGGAGGAGAGAGGCTGATGCTGGGAGGAGAGAGGCTGATGCTGGGAGGAAAGAGGCTGATGCTGGGGGCAGAGAGGCTGATGCTGGTGCAGCATGGGGGATGGAGCACGATGGGGAGTGCGCAGCATGGGGGATGGAGCACGTTTGGGAGTGCGCAGCATGGGGGATGGAGCACGTTTGGGAGTGCGCAGCATGGCGGATGGAGCACGTTTGGGACTGCGCAGCATGGCGGATGGACCACGTTTGGGAGTGCGCAGCATGGCGGATGGAGCACGTTTGGGAGTGCACAGCATGGGGGATGGAGCACGTTTGGGACTGCGCAGAATGGCGGATGGACCACGTTTGGGAGTGCACAGCATGGCGGATGGAGCACGTTTGGGAGTGCGCAGCATGGCGGATGGACCACGTTTGGGAGTGCGTAGCATGGCGGATGGAGCACGTTTGGGAGTGCGCTGCATTGGGGATGGAGCACGATGGGAGGTGCACACCTCCCCCCAACACACACACACACACACACACACACACACACACACACACACACACACACACACACACACACACACACACACACACTGGGAACCACAAACACTGCCCTACACAGACACCCACACGCACAGACAACGCTGCACACACACAACACCCAACACACAAACACTGCGGCATACATAAATATACGCACATACCACGCAACACACACACACATTGCACAAAACATACCTCCCCCCAAAACACACCACACCCACACAAACCGCACAACACACACACACACAACGCTACAGACACACAGCGCTCCACAAACAACGCAACACACGCAACACACATACAACACCGCTCTCACCCCCCGCCACACCCAGAACATGTACAGCCCCTACACAAACACTT